>NC_089821.1:108181631-108304131 GCF_035046505.1 Tiliqua scincoides
TGAGACTTACTTCTGAGTAGACACACATAGGATTAGGCTGTCTGTCAGCTTCATTGAATGCCCCTGTGGGGCAGGCAGATGGCATGAAATGATTTTAATTAATAAATGCATGAATACAAACCTTGCAGATTATGGTTAGAAACTGGCAGAATCTGGAATGTACTGGTTTTTGCAACCCAGGACACAGTTCTACTTGTTGGAGCAGGAAAATGACAGCTGGGTGCCAACTGGAATGATTATCTGCTGCAGGCAGATGCAGAGGAGGAACTAGTAGTGGTGATTCAATCTTAGGGTCAGACTAGACCTTGCACATAAATGTCTGTTTTTGTTCTTTGACTTTTTTCTTGCTTAACAAATAGTGTGAAGGCCATGAGAAATAGCCTGAAACCATAGGAGAAATAGGAGGTTTTATTGTGGGAGAGCCTGGGCAAGATTTCCGGCATTCTGTTACATCAGGGGTGCTCACACTTTTTTGGCTCGAGAGCTACTTTGAAACCCAGCAAGGCCCAGAGATCTACCAGAGTTTTTTTTTACAATGTTCACGCTATCATAACATATAACATTTATGTGTACAATGTATGTTGGTGTACCTTGAGCCCCACTGAGTATAACAGGACTTACTCCTGAGTAGACATGCCTAGGATTAGACTGTGAGGCTGCAATCCTAGCCACACTTACCTGGGAGTAAGCCCCATTGAGTACAATGGGCCTTACTCCCGGCGTTTCCTCCCAGAGGCACCTGAAGGGGGGGTCGGCACTCCGCGATCTACTCATTTTGCCTCGCGATCTACTGGTAGATCGTGATCCACCTATTGAGCACCCCTGTGTTACATGATCAGAGTCTATTGAGTCCGCTCTGAGCATGTACAGAGTGCCTAGTCAAAATAAGGAAGTCTATTAAACTCGCAGCTTGCTTACAGCAAAAGCTAAATACTAAGAGACATTTGTATCTGTGCAAAGAGGAAATGGGGCCTGAGACAGACATGAGCAGAATCCACAAGGAGTTGTTTAGCAGAAACTTTGTAGTTCATTCAGGAAGCTAAGCTTAACGGCAGAACAGGTGGGTGAGGAGAGCAAACATGCTTTTAGAGAAGAAGTAGATGTTATTAGCCAACCTAGGGCAGGGGGAGATGGAACTTTGCAGACTACCACTTCCTTCTGTATGCCCTATATGGTAAAACATAAATAGGGGCTGGGGAATGCTTTGAGCTGAGTAGTGGGAGATGTAAACAGGGGCAGAGCTTCATGTGGTATGCTAAAGCTGCTGGGATAGGTTGCTTGTTGTATGTCAATCAAAGCTATGATCTGCCAATCAGAAGTGTAACCAAAGTATTGCAATGAAAATCTGATTTGTATAATAGCTGAGAGCCCTGAGCGATCGGGGTCTCAGCTTTTGGAAGCTATTCCTCTGAGACCAGCTGCCAGCTGCAATAAACTTACTCCTCTTGACCTCCTGGTGTCCTTTGATCCCTGTCTGAATTCCACCTGCAACATTAGCACCTGGCACAATATTCCCCCTATCCAACCATGTCCCCCAATACACTATTTCTAGAATGAAACATTTATATTGAAACTTGTTGTTGTTATAAATGGTACACAGGAGGATGTAATCAGCCTAGGAACTGCAGCAGGGGATAACCCTCTTTCCCCCACTGCAATTTCAAGCCATTTCACACACACACACACACACACACACACGGGGGGGGGGGGGAGACGGAGCACTATTTGTTCACAAAGATAACAATTCAAGGAGCAAAAGCACAACCTGAAGCCACTTTGAGTGTCTTCTAGGAAGAGAAAGTGGGGTAAAAATCTTGTAAATAAATAAAATAAATTTGTGTGCACATCAGGTTTGACCCCTAGAAAGTCACTATGAGAGCTACAATGGAACCCTCTCGACCACTAGAGAGCCACAATAGAGATGATGTTGGAAGTGCAAAGGCAAATCAGATCTGGATGCAAGGATCAAAACCAGCTGTTGAAGGTATATTTATCTGGATTTTCAGCAGCTGAACCCATGATAAAAGGTGGGTAATAATCAGCAGTGGCATGGCTTATGGCAGGGGACTGAATGCACCACTCAGCCACTGTCACTGAGTGACACTGAGTGAGAGGCGCTTGCTATCATTTGAGGCACTACTTGGCACTGGATCTACTTGCCACCCTAGTGCATGGGCCACTCAGGCACAGGGTCCAATTGGGTCCAATCACTGGTGTTCCTGGAGGGAGGACAAAATGCTACGTATTGCAGCCACCAGTGTAAAGCGGTCCCTCCCCCTTGCCTGCAGAGCTAGTTGTGGCCACAAAAGCTTTCATGAGGCAGCAGGTGTGGGGCACAGCACCTACAGACAGGGATGGTACCCCTGGATGTGTGCCCCTGGGTGGCACAGTGGTGAGGAACACCACTGAGGCACAGGGATGAACACTTTGCTTCACTATGCAAGGCCCATTGGCCACCCCCTTTCTCATCAGTCTTTGACCCTCTCAACTTCAGCCTTAACACACTTTGCAGCCAAAACACATCAGCCCTTGTATGAGCCAGACCCACTGGCATTCCTGGAGGGGGGGGGGCCAAACCCTCAGTTTTTCATGCTCCTGAATGCAGGTGTAAAGCAGCCCCTCTCCTTGTCAGGCACCAATCAGGTGCCCTAATCCCATAAACTGGGACTGGGTAAGGGACTCCATTACATAATTATTTAATCATAAACTCCTCTAGACTGGGTAGGTTGCTGAATGGGACACCATGATTGGTCTCTTGGAAACCAGTTGAATTTCTAAAGCTCTTTTTTTATTTCAAGCCATGGATTGCAACTACAAATTATTAAAGATTAAAGGCACGTAAATCAGCCAGCATGATTCTGAGAACAGTCTTTTCTTCTTTTTTTTAAGTCATGATTATTCTTATTTAGGGAAGCCAAGGGTCAATCTGACCTTATTTGCTTATGCTTTTCATTAGGAGTGCTCTTTCTGCAATACCACACTTCCTAGTACTTCTCTTCGAATACACAGAGGATTTATGCTTCATGTCTGCATGTATTAAGAATGCAGCCATAGCAACTTCTAGCATTAATGAACTATTTGCTTATGCAGTAATAATTAACTTCCATTACATTACTTTGTGTGATTACT
Organism: Tiliqua scincoides; assembly: GCF_035046505.1. Classification (NCBI taxonomy): domain Eukaryota; kingdom Metazoa; phylum Chordata; class Lepidosauria; order Squamata; family Scincidae; genus Tiliqua; species Tiliqua scincoides. The sequence continues at coordinate 108,184,761 of NC_089821.1, forward strand.
TTCTTAATTGCCTGAATTATGCATCCATTTAATATTTAATAACCATTCTCAGAAATCAGACATTGATAAAAAAATTGCACACAGTTTCCTTGCAATAATTAAGCTAACAAGAATAAATGAAACATTTTTTTAAAAAATGAATGCCTCGCGTTTACAGTCTTGCATACAGAACAAGATCTTAAATTAGCTATTTATTAAGTATAAATTTAAGACCAAACAGTACATTTTTCATGAACGCCTGGGGAAATAAACCTAGATGCTACCTGATATCACCAGCCAAATTAAGTGTCATGTATTTTCTTTGGGAGTCACAGATGATTCATTAGTACTAACACATTATGAAACAAGAAAAGAGAAGATGTCTTTAAGATGCTCCTTAAAAATTAAAATTAAAAAAAGAAATTTGCATCTTACTTCGCATAAGATTTTAGAAGGCTGGCTGGCAAGCTTGCATGGGAAAAAAGTATTATAAAGACAATGTCAATCCAGTACACAGACCTAGGGCTCGATTTACTAAGGGGAATGAAAATTCATTGTTGTATATGAAAATTATGTTTATAATCAAGCCCAAGCGATCCGATCTACTTGTTTCTGCATGTTGTCAGCTGTCTGTCTCCAAGCCCTTGTGCCCCACTGGCACCCAAGCAAAGCCATACGCTGATCTGCAAAGTGATAATGCCATTATGTTCTTGCACATCCGCTTCAGTTCCCCAGTGGTGTGCAAAGAAGTCAATTGCTTAACAAATAAAATGTGCGACTATTTTATTTTACACAGTGTTGCCAGAAAGAGTCAAGACAAGACAGCCAGCTCTTCCCCCTCCCGCCGCTGGCAAAATTGCTCTGGCATTCTTATTGATAATGGCAGCCATGTTGAGACATATTTATCTGACGTACAAACTGTGTTAACTGTAAGGGCCTTTGAGTGCCAGGGATTTATTGTTAATCCAGGCACACCAAATATGAATGTGGAAGAGAAGAAGGAAGAAACTGTATCGGGGTTATTGTTCACCCAGTAAAGCAATCAAAGTGTATATACCGAAGGTGTCAGGCAAATCACTAAGAATGACTGTTCCCCCCCCCCCATCTCCCTGAAATACCTAACTCACTTTCAATGAGATGCATTTTTTAAAAGCCAAAAAGGAAGAACAAAGAAAGTTTCGGGTATCATTGAGTCAGCAATGTCTGCGATTCCAAGTTTATAAACTGAAGTTAAATTGATGCCAATCTCACTGGCTGTTGTTCTGTGGGCAGCATCATTAGGATTTGCTTTTTAAATGATCTCTCAGCCTGTAAGCCCAGGAGCTGCTAGCAAGGCAAGGTTAGAAAAAAATGATGGCAGCAAGTTGATGCTTCACAGACCTCATGATAGTTTCCGTCTGTCATTATTTACGTCTGACTAGATGCGTCATGTCAGTTACCTAGAAGGCACTTTAATGTGAGGTTTTATATTCTCTCTCTCTCTCTCTCTCTCTCTCTCTCTCTCTCTCTCTCTGCTTTTGCAGATCCAGACTGGATACCATTATTTTCTTTGCACCGCTACACTTAGGTGAAGCTGGCTTCAATCTTTTCATAATGACACACCACAAAGAGGAAAGAATTCTTTTGCTTGCTCTATTATGTATGCTTGTATTTTAAAATACCTCTTCAAAATTCTCTAGAAAGTGGCAAATCTTAAATCAATAAATAGACGTCTATCAAAAGCCCACTTAATTTTATTCCCTCTTCTCCATTTAGTTAACCAATATGGCAACATGACTACTACTACTACTACTACTACTACTACTACTACTACTACTACTACTACTACTTCTTCTTCTTCTTCTTCTTCTTCTTCTTCTTCTTCTTCTTCTAAAAGTATTGAATAAATAGTATATTCCAGAGCTGGAAACCTATAACTTTTGGGCAACCCAATCCCATCTGCCACACTGCCAGCTCATGTTCCACTGGTGTACACTGCTATAAAGCAGTCAAAATGTGTTGGATGCCAGTGCAAGCTGCTGGTGTTGCAGAAGGAAGGCCTGAGTCATAGTCCCCCCCTCTCCTTGTGCCAGTGGACCTCTGAAAGCCTGCTGGAGCAGGTCAGCTCAGGACAGGGGGTGGAATGGGGCAGGAGGGGCGTAGAATGGGGTGGGGGAGGGTGGAACAAGAAGGAAATGGGGAGAGGGATGGGCAGATCAGGCCTGGGAGTGAAACAGGTTTGGTGGTGCACATACCAAATCCAACCCCCCTTCCAAGGCCTAATCCACCTGCATGGAGCAACTCAGACCTGCACCAGCTATAGAGATGCTACAGGCCTGAGTTGACCCACTGGGTTGACCCACATGCTGGGGCTTAACCCAGGGCAAGGGGACAAATTTCCCCTTACCCTGAGGAGACCACCAGCAGCTGAATCTCCCCTGTGGGATACACAGCAAAGATGGACTTTAAGCCCAGGAATTCCTGATTTTCCAAGTCCAATTTCTGGTCAGTAGACTACACCAGTTACACCTAAAAAGTGCAAGAGCACATATATGCCTAAAGATGACAATAGTGTAAAGATGGGTGGCCATTCTAAGGGTGAAGATGGATATACAGTACAATTCCAATTGCCCAGCATCTGATGGTCCAGCATCAAAATCTTCCTGGAGGTGCTTTCAGCTCAGAAGCAGACTCCTGGCCTTACTAGCCCCTGCACAGGTGCAGACAGACTATGGAAACCGCTCAGGGCACAATCCTAACAGGAACTTGAACTGGTGCACTTTTGTGCCACTTGCACCATAAAGCACTTTTCTGCCACTGTGCTGGGAGTTTGGCAAGCACTCTGGCATGTGCCAGCCTCTCCACGAACCTCAGGGGCAGGGTGAGTTGCACTGGCCGAGCTTGGCTAGTGCAGGGGTCAGGAGGGCGGGGAGGAGGTGGGAGGAAGGTGTTCTGGAGGGGGGAGGGCAGGAGCGAGCATTCCTGGGGGCAGGTGGACAAGGAGCAGGAGGCGGGGCCAGGACCCAGCAATTATACCAGATCCTGATTCCTGTTCCCGGGTGGTGCTTGGATCTGCACCACCTCCTGAAATGGTAGACCCATTGGGGCTACTTCAGCGCGACATGGGGTAAGGGAACCTGCGCTAGCTAAGTAACTGGTACAGGTCTGCATGGACCCATAGTGTGAATCAGGCCCAGGAAGAGACTTAAGATTCCCAGGATTATGCCCTTCCCAGGCCTGATCCATTCATACCCCCACTCCCATTGCCACCCCATTCAGCCCTCCACCTGGCCCGTCATCATGTCATTTCACTCCCGCCACTGTATTCCACCCTCCGTCCATCCCTCCTGCCTCCCTTTCCACCTTACATTCAGTGGCAGGCTGCTCCAGATTCACTGGCGCCAGCGGGAAGGCTCCAACTTCCCAGCACTATGCTACTGAGCGCACTGCCAGAGTGCCTTTTATGACTGGCATTGACTACTTTATGGCAGTCATAGCCAGAGGAAGGAGCGCACTGCCATAACCCAGGCCAGGGTATATTGGGCCATAGAAATAATTATTGAATATATACAAGAGCAGGTCTTTGAACATTGCCATGAATCACTCCCCCCCCCCCCGAAATCTTTCCTGGCTCATATTAAAACTGGAAGTAATGGCTCTTATTGTGCAGCACTGTAACCTTCGATGTCTCTGCTCACTTGTTCTACTCAGTTATGTTGCCCCCTCAGTCACATCCTACTGCAACAAGCAAAAGTGCTTGAAGGTTCCTGACTCAATTGGTTGCTCCAATGCATGATATTCGCACCAGGCCCTTGCATTGTCCTGCTCAAGCAGATTGCAAGGAGATGCACATTTGCCTGGGAGCTGGCCCACAGGATATAGGGGGACTCACTTCTGAGAAAAAACGCGTTGAAATGCTCACTATACCCCTGCAGCTCAGGTTGGGCTGAATTTTTAAAATGCATATTAAAAGTTTTTTGGGTTGTTTTTTTTTCAAAAAATCAGACAAAATGAGAACTTCTGCAAAATGCTTAACCCCGATTGATCACCTAAAGCCAGGCCATATGTCGCTCAATGTTATAGAAGCAATAGTGTTTCCTTCCTTCCGAGAGAGGTGTCATTTTGCAACATTTCTATAATCCTTAAGAAGGAGATTTTGAACTGAAACAGAAAACAGAAAATCATTCAGCAGAATTTCATTCAATATTTGTTTGCTGGTTTGTTTTTTAAAAGAAAATCTGTTTCAAAAATACATATTTCTACAACATGGGGTCCTGTCTCCCCGATTTTTTTGACAGAAAAAAGTTCCAAAATCTTCTCCCAGATTCAGATGAATTCCACCCTGACCCCACCCCTCCACTCCCACCTCGTGAAGTTTTGCAAAGAGCAACTCTGTTCAAGCTTGGGTGGCCATTTGCACTCCCCGGGATGACAAATTCTGCTGTTTCATATCTTTTTTCCATTACTATCTGTAGCTGAGAAAGATTCATGTGAAGCTCTGCCTTCCTAGCCTGCATGGAATGTGGTTCAAATTTAGGTATTTCATCCTAGATGAGTATGAAGCAGCTTTTAATAGTGAGGGATGCAGTGCCGTATGGAAGAGGATCACTCTCACTTTCTTGCCATTACGCACTTAAGTCACTAACAGCTATCCCGCCTTTCTACAAAAGAAGGTCTGTGATATGGATACAGTGAGGCGGAGCGCATGGGGTCACTAAGCTGCTGCTTCAGGCTGTCCTACCAGGCAGATGGGGAATGAAAAGATGAGCCTCTGCCCTGGGGCTTCCGTAGCATATTCCTGGCTGAGGCGAAAGCAGGTGCTTCAGCAGGCCAGATGCCTTTGGATCTCTGTGTCCACTGTATTCTGTGGCATGTAACATTTAACAGTTGGACAAATGGTATAAAGTGTGTCAGAACCTTGCCACTGGACCATGCTGCTGATGTTTCTCTTAACACACACCTAGGGATCAAAATCCCATTCTTTGGCATAGACCTGCCATCATTGTTGTTTTTCTTTTCCTCATCCCTGAGACAAACCAAAGAGACTGAACTTTCCCTAGACCTGCCAGTGGCACCAATTCTGTACTTGCCAGTACTTCCTAAACTGAAACCAAAACTTAGGGTAGCCACTTCGCAGCTCAAGCTGTGTTCACCTGACAAAGAGTGCCAGGTATTTGGGGGGGGGGGGGTCTTATTTCTGTACTCCTCACACCTGTGTTGAGAACAGAAATACATACATCTGTCATGCTCCCCCCTCCCTCCAGGTGGTTCACATTCAAGGAAAATCCCTTGTCCAGAGTTTGTCCTGGATGGGCTTCCTACACAATGCAAGTAGCCGTGCAGTGCTATCTTACACAGGTCTGCTCAGAAATAAGTCCCACTGAGTCAATGGAACTCACTTCAACATGAGAATGTAGAGGAGTGTAACCTTACATCCAGAAGTAAGTAAGTCCCACTGTGCTCAATGAGACTTCCTCTTTGGTGTGTACAGGGTTGACATGTGAGTCTCCATGGTAGAGGCCAGCAGCTCATCTGGACTAAGCAGAAAGGGCCTCCTATTTCTTCTCTTGCTGCCTCACCATGGCAACTGGCTTCTGCACTAGGCCTGCTGTCGTTCAAGGACCTTCCTGAGCTAGCACTTAGCAGCGTCAGTTGAACGGTGTAGGACACGCTGCGTGCTCTGTGCCAGTAGAGGCAGAGGCTGGAAATGGAAAGAGGGGAACATATGACCATACTCCTGAAATGCTCTCGCTAATAAAAGGAAAAGTTGGGGTAGTACTCATTAGGCCTACTCAGACTGCGGGGCTCAGCCTCCACGTCGATACTGAAAGTCCGTTCAGCAGGAAGTGGCAGGTTCTGCCCCCTGTTGTCGGTGCATTTGTTTTATGTATGGGTGACACGAGGTCTGTTGCCTGAACACAGCTACTGAAAAAGACAGATCTATCCTGTTCCTTCTTCCCTTCAGAACTGTACCTTACCAATGACGTTACCAAGATTTGCAGGGACCTGGCCTGCTAGAGGAATGGGTCCAGCTCATAAGGTTCAGCTGTGTCATGAAGCAAGCACCATTTCCTCCAGATGTTCTTTTCCAGCTTGGAATAAAGCGAACTAATGGTATGAACACAGCCATAGAATTCTGGCCTGTTTCCTTACAGTTCCAGGGCAGGCCAATGTTCAGTGAAGATTTCTCCATCACTGGTTCCATTCTCCCAACCCTCTTCACCCACCTGCAGCCAAGCAGAACCAGCATCCTGCTTGCTACAACAGGAATAAGAAAAGGGCAGGCAAAGAGACCACTCAATCAGCACTCAAGCAAAGGGAAATGCTTCGGCTCCAGGGCTGGTGGAAAAACAGGCACTTTCTAGGTTACATCCCTGATGAAGTGTGGGATCACATGTGGAGGAACCGGAGTGTCAGCTATCATTCTTTGTTTAAGTAAACAAGTTTCTAGTTCTCTCAGATACAAGAATAAATATGTATCACATCAAATCTGTTGAAGTTGTGGGAAGCATGTGATATAGACCAAGAGGACAACTGGGCAGAGCTTCACATGTTCAGTGGCTGGGACTTAAATGCTCACTTTTCCTTGAACTGAATACATGCAGATCTGTAGACCGTGGGTAGCATCAGTGGCATAGCTAAGGCATCTGGCACCCAAGGCACAAAAATTTAAACACAATCCCCCCATATGACAAAATCAAAATCCTGGAGTCCTCTGACAGGTACTTCCAGTTTTAACCAGAAGTGCCTTTCAGAGGTCTCCAGGAGGCCCTCTGACAACCTCGCAGGCATAGTATCTGGGGCCCTGTACCCTCCCCTCAAGACTCCCTTAGCTGTGCTTGTGGGTAACACCCAACTAGAGCTTCCACCACAGCTCAGTCTGTGAAGAGAAGAAGCATTCCTCTCACAGCAGGGGTTGTTGCAGAAGAGTTCCTGGAGCCAGTGGAGCAATTCTTCCATTTGCAAAGGGAGCTCCAGGCAGAGGAGGTTCTAGTCAGGGAGCTGTCCCGTTGCTGTATGCCCCTGGTTACTGTGGGGGAAGGGTCTGAGCTCACTTTAAGTGCATTATAATGACCGGCACTCAAACAACAACACTGCCAGCCAGGCTGCAGGAGCCTATGAAGTCGTGAATGAAGCTGCATTGTTGGCTCCCAATATTTTGCACACTGGTATTTCGACCAAAAATCTACCTGATCAATGATTTTAGGCTTCCTGCTTATCTGCCTCAGTTACCTGGATACCCAAGTCTTTAGGTGGAGATGCTTTAAGGATTTTTACCTCTCTGCATTTGTTCCACAGCTTCAAATCAATACTTACTGGAGATGATCCCTTACCAGAATGAAAACATTAAGATTAAAAAGGAGATGAACCGTACTCCTTTAACGGTTTAAGATTAAATCCTTTAAGATTAAAAGATTAATCCTTTAAGATTAAAAAGGCACCATTTTCTCCTACAAGTTTTTTACACTTTGGACCTTCTTACATGTTATGAAGCGGCAAGCTCAGGTACACTTGATAGAAAGCTACAGTTGATCCCATGATTACAATAAATGTACCTGCTCAATACGCATTACCGCATTAACACCTTGCATTTTTAACTGTGCATTAAAAACATATTAGGTAGGCTAAAACATGTGTATGAAGTGGCCCAAAATCACCTTTGCATCTCTGACTCACTTCAAATTATATGGTTAAGTCCACACAACTGAGGTTGTATGTGTGCCATAGATGTGGACATCACACTTCTTCCCTTTGCAACTTGGCAAGCATGCTTAACATATGGTGGGGTTCACTCAGGTGAGAAGGGATGGAGCAAGATGTGTGCACTCACAGTACACATGCATCCTTACTCACCTGGGGTCAGTCAGGACCTACAAATATTGCCCAAACCACATTTCTATATTACTGTCCAATTGTTCAGAAGTGGCAGCAAAGCTTTTGTAATGCAAATGAACACTCTGGCTAATAGAAGTTCAGCACTCCCTTTATAAAATCAACTGAAGCAAGAGCCACTTTTAAGTCTGGTGTGTGAAAATGTCCTTAGACTGAAGGCCAGTCACATGATTCAGTTATTCAAAATAACAAGGCATCGATGTGCGCTTTACCACCTACATTGTATGATTTTTTTCAAGTTTTGTATTTTAAGCATCAGTTTCATAAGGCAATCTTCGATATCATATAAAAGGAATTCACACTTGATTCCTCAGCTGTGGTGTGAGTCAAATTCCTCCCGGCTTTGCAGGTAGAATGACAGACATACAGATCAGTGAATCAAATGCTAGTTCCACCATCAATTTTGCCTCTGTTCTTATGCTCCAGGCAAGAAAGCCAGCTCTTTAAGTGTTTAAGTGCTGCACATACGTTCAAGTTTCATTGGTTAAATTATTTATTATAAAATAACCCCTTTTTCAAAAGTGAAAAACTGCTCCAGTAGTTTTTTGGTGGACAGTTGGATGTGAGGGGTGAGATTTCTGGTGACATCACAGGCACCAGTCAATCACTGCCTTCCGTGGTTGGTTTCTGCTGCACATTACAGTATATTCATAGTTTCATTCCTGGAGGGAAGTTACTTGCAGACTGGGTGCAATAAGAGTACTTCCAAATCAGTCCCATTTCTCTACAAATGTTATGACTTGACTCACTCCATGGTCTACATCAGGAGTGTCCAAACATTTTGGCAGGAGGGCCACATCATCTCTCTGACATTGTGTTGGGGGCAGGGGAAAAAAATTAATTTACATTTAAAATTTGAATAAATTTACATAGATGAATTTATTAGAGATGGAACTTATATGAATCAATGAAGGTCTTGCAGTAGCTCAAGGCCTATAAAAGGTCTTGAACAAAGCAAGGTCAGCCTTTCCTTCGCTGCCACTGCTGCATCACAGACATGAAACAGTAAGTAGTGGAGAAAGCCCTCATCCCACAGCTCAGGTGAGAGGTTGAGCAGTTGTCCTCATGCTGAGAGCAGTTGCATCGGGCCAGCATGGGCTTCAGCAAGTCTCAGGAGGGCCAGAGGCTCATTGGAGACTGAGGACTCCCCATGGGATGTTTTGGGAGCCCCTGAGGGCCGCAAGTGGCCCCCAGGCCAGGGTTTGGGCATTCCTGGTCTACATACTATTCACTATACCAGGGGTGGGCAAACTTTCAACTTGGATCCTGGACACGGACAAGGCCCGCACAACTTGTAACTCAAATGCAGCCCATTTACCTGCTGAGTGCTTCGCTACTCCCTGCTTTTGGGGTTGAAACCAAGCAGCAAAAGAACAAAAGACTGTCAAGCCCTGAGTGCCCTCGATGTAGGACTGGTGAACAGCATCCATCCTGGCAAGCCACCAGTTGCACCACCTTGATCTAGAGCTTGCCCAGGCAATTTGGTGCAATGCAGTGTAAAATCAGACACTGAAGCCACGTGTGCCTGTTGTGTTTGAGAACGTCTCATTGCATTGACCCTCTCCCCCCCCCCCAAAAAAAAAAGTTTATGAGTGCAACTATAGAAAAATGTTTCTATAAAATTCAAGTTCAGCACCAGGCCTACCACTCAAGTAAAATATGTACTCCAGTGAACAGTAGGTGGCAGCCAAACCACTAAGCTATTTTTATAGCTCCATAACACTGAATCTGGTGAAGAGGTGAGTGTAAAAGCAGCCTATTTGTCTGTTTTGAAGGTATCCAGGCTGTAGAGCTAATAAACAATGATAGAGAAGAAAAGTGTCGGTTTAATTTTTGAGCCTTCGTGTTTTTTTAAACAAGGGAATTTTAAAAATACATATAAAAGGTAATGGGGCTTTAAAGAATATGCAATGTTAAAGGATTGCTTCCCTTCTATACTGAACTCAGTTCTGGAGCCCTACACCTGTCAGAATCCCATAATACCCCACTCACTCTTCTGAATAAGTACATGCTCAGTGGCTATGGCACAGAGATGAACTCCTTTCCTATTCTATACTAACCCCCAGTAAAGGTTGGTGGTCATTTTATTCCTCATGCTATGGAGGTTGCCACCTCTTTACGTTTCCCTTGGCAGCTGTTCCTCTGTCATGTGATGAGAAACAGCCACCATTTCTCTGGGGGTCTGACACAGCACGTAGGATATGCCCCCCTCCACACAGAAGCATGCTCGGAGAGTGGTAGTTACTGTTACTGTGATGTCTACTACTGCAGCAGTCCAATGGAGCAGAGCCTAAGTATCTCAGGCAACACACACGGGAAGGTGGTGTTAAGGCTGCACTCTTTGTTAAGCCAATTGCAAGCTAATAGTCAGGGAAGATGGGTTGATACTTACTCAGTGGGAGCTAATGGAAGATGTTTTTCCTCAGTTTCCTAGCAGCAGGGCCAGCCCTGGTGCATCAAATGTCACCTTGTCACACCAAATAGTGCTTGGTCCCCCTAATTCAGCTGTGCACCAGCCACTGCTTCCCACTGCTCAGGGGTGACACCAGATGTCAAACAGGTCAGGCACAAGCCAATGGCTCAGAGGCATCCCTGGGGTGGGTGCCACCTGGTGCAATGCTTACTTCAGTAGCTTGGTGTTCCAGAAATTCAAGGGTAATGTAGTGATATTGTCTTTGACCTTCCAGGCTTTATTCCAGGTCTTCCAGCTCTGACCTTCCATTGCTTCAAATGCAAAAAGCCTGCCTCCAAACTGCCTTTGTCCTGTGATCTTCGGCCCACTTCAGGTCCTGTCATTTCATGTTTGCACTGGCAAGTGGTGAAAACAAGATTGTCAGTGAGAGTGGGAGGTGACAGGGCCCAGTGTGGGCCAAAGATTGACAAACCGAGGCTCAGGCAGCGTGGTGTCACCCCTCCTGCGAGTGACGCCCACTGCACCCCGCACTCCCATTGTGATGCTACTGCAAGGGCTTACACCCATCAGAGGCCCATTTGGTCCTTGACCCATCAGTACTTCCAGCAGTGATAGCACCCAGTGTGCCATCCTGGGGCACCCAGTGCAGGGCTTTGCTCCAACTACCTGACACTGGCACCCTTGATCAGACTTCTCTTCACATGCTCTCTGGATTCAAAAAGGAAGAGGAAAATGGAGTGGAAGAGGATGTGCAGAGAAGAGGATAGTGCTGTGGGTGACAGTGTCATACTCTACTCCAGAGGTTTCCTAAGTGTGTGTCACAATGCTTTAGGGCATTGCAGCACACAAACAGGAGTGCCATTGGATGTCCCTAGTGGCCCCTCCTACCTGCTATCATCTTGGGTCTTGCAGCGCCAAGGTACTGCAAGATCCAAGATGGCATGTATGCGCAACCTCCTGATTTTAGAAATGGGTTATGTCAGAATGCCAGATGCAAGGGAGGGCACCAGGATGAGGTCTCTTGTTATCTGGTGTGCTCCCTGGGGCATTTGGTGGGCCGCTGTGAGATACAGGAAGCTGGACTAGATGGGCCTATGGCCTGATCCAGTGGGGCTGTTCTTATGTTCTTATGTTCTTATGTTATGTTCTTATGCAGTACCCAGCTGAGCCAGGAAGAAGAGGCTGCAGGGGCATTGTGACTGAGGTAAGTTTGGTAACTTACTCCCACATCAATACCTCTCATCGTTTTCAAACCCATGGAGCATGCAAGGAGGAGGACGAGAAACAAGAAGCAGCAGAGGTCGATGGCGGGGGTGCATGCCTCCCAGAAATCCACTACCTGAAAAAATTCCCACTGTCATCATCTTCATGCATGAGCTGACTGTGACTGGCAGAGTGGGTCTGAGATCAATAGAGATCAGTTGGTGTGAAAGAAGAAAGCAGTGGGCAGTTTTGGATATGAGGCAGATGGGGATCTGAGAGAGCTGTGAGCCGGCTGAAGAATTTGCGGGGGGAGGGGGCAAAGCGCTTGCTCTGTTAGAGGGTCCTGATGCAGGATTTGTGGTTGTGCTGCCTGCTGTTATTCACTACTGATATGCCAAGAACTACAATGTAATAATAACCCATGTAGTGTCTCATCGTATCCTCACAACAATCCTGTGAAACAAGTTAGGAAGAGAGATGGTGACTGACCTAATTCCAGCCACCAATGAACTTCATAGTGGAGAGTGGGGGACAATAGACATGGCGTTCCCATATTTTGCAACACAACATTCCGGCCACTCAGTCAACATAGTTCATAGTTCCTTTATATATATAGGAGTTCTTGGAAGGGGCTCTGGTAAATATTAGTATTGATTTGGTGTAGCAGCTTCATGCCAGCAGCCAGCTTAGATTACTTTACAGACGTTTGGGCAAATTTCACTCCCGTTGCAGCTTGGTGTTTCTTAATTGCTAATAACATTGCTTTGGGAAACATTAAAGATGGAAATAAATGCTTTGTCATCCGTTGGCGACTGGCTGACCGGTTTAATTCAAATTAGGGATGGTAGAAAGGCAGTAGATCAACGGGGATAGTGATAATATACCAGTCAAAGAGAATGCATTTTAAAGTGAGGATTGATCACTTTCTCGAGTTTGGTTGCTGTAGAAGGTAAACCATAATGTTTTTAATAAAACACCAACAGAGCAGATGCAGCAAAAAGAACCCAGGAAACTTCATGTCTGGTTAAATGGCTAGACGGTAGAGGAACAGGAAGAATGTTCCAGTTTTATGGCTTGTAAATAAGAAACCACAGCCATTTGCAGCAGCTTCCAAAAACTAGCACAGAAGTGATGTCTCCAATATAAAAGTCAACGTACAAGCATAGTTTACTGGCCACAATGGAAGCACTACTTCTTAGCTTACAAGGGGGAAAAAATCTCAAGTGACAATAGCCAAAAGCCAAAAAAAAAAAAGTCATCCTGAGAGATGTACAAATGTGTTCAAAATGCTTTGAGTTTACTGAGGAGGTGCATTAAAAGACACATAGCCACACATTGCCAATATTAAAAATACATCTCCCGTATTAAGTGGCCCTGTTCAGTTTAACTGCACCCAACACCAAATCCTGAAGGGAAGTCTTTGAACCCACATCAAATCAATTTTCTTTGGACATACCTTTATTGTTTTCATAGTGATATAAAGGACCCTTTGGATGTTTGAATAACATACAGATGAGCTTAAATGAAAACAAAGCATAGAGTTCAGAAAGACTCTAAGGAGTGCTGTGGATTTTTTTTTTTAATTTAAAAGATGTATACACCGCCTTTCTTATGCTCAAGATTGTGCTATATATGTATAGTACCTATATGTATTTATTATCTGAAAATGTTTATATACTACAGGGTGGTATGCAATGCAACACAAATAAAAAGTCATATAATAAACCAAGCCAGTATGGTCTCATCAGGCTGTCTAGTTCAGCACTGTCTATGCTGACTGGCTGTGGCTCCCCAAACGTTCAGGCAGGATTTGTTAGGAAGATAAAAGAGCGTACCATGATGCCACCCTCCGTTCCCTGGAGGAAGGGAGGGATACAAATGTGAGCAGTAATGTATAATAGAAGAAGCCTACCTACTGTTTGGCATGATGTATGATTTGACAAACCATGGGCCCAATCCTAAGGCCCTGTTATGCTGGCAGAACGCGTGTTCCACTGGCATAATGCACTTTCCGACCATCATGAAAGTTGCTGTGTAAAGTGGGAGAAAACAGTTTTATTTTCTTGCATATTTCAGTGTTTTCGGAAAGTTAGAAGTGCAGAAAGCTGTTTTACTGCAAAATTTTTATTCAAAATGTACATTGTAATTATAAATTATAATTGCTTTAAATGTTTACTAGGTAGGAGATATACATGGTATAGTGTCAGTGGATGCAGGCACAGTCATTACCTATGCAACTTCCATTAAATAATAAATAAAAGTCAAATAAAGCTTTTTTTTTTCTTTCCAAAACTGAGAAGTGCAGAAAGTGGTGTTATATTTTTACCATTATCTTCCACCTCTAGTGTTGTGCCAGAACACACGGGCTGGCTGCCACCAGAAGCAGTGAGCAGTCAGCGCCATGTGCCAGCTGCCAATGGATGCCTGCTACCAACCGTAAGGCCACACAGGGCTGGGAGGAAGGTGGGGAGGAGGTGTAATGGGGCAGGGGTGGGTGGAACGAGGAGGAGATGGGATGGGCAAAAGGGCAGATCATGCCCAGGAAGGGAGCAGTCCAGTAGCAACAGCACTCGCCAAATCCTTTCCTGGCCCTGATCCACCTTCCCGGGTCAACACAGACCTGCACCAGCAATACTGCTGGTGCAGGTCAAAGTTGACCCACTAGGCCTGGAAGGGCTTATCCTGAGGCAAGGAAAGTGCAAATTCATACAGTATCACAAGCCAGACTGAGTGTTGAGCAACTGTGCGCCAGGTTGGATCTTCTTCTCATGGCAAAGGAGGCAAGGTGAAGGAGCAAGTGACCAAAGAAGTTCGGCATACGCAAATTGCAGATTATAGATACAGAAAAAGGAGTTGCATATCATGTGGCTGGTGTGTGGCTTTATTTTCCATTGCTTTGCACTTAGTACTTCCTTTTTTTTGTCTACTGTGAGGAAAACTTTGTTCCAGCTTGTCATTCCCCACATCTAAACAATATTTTTCTTTAGCAGTCATTATGGAAAAAATCATATGAAATATGAAGTATGTGAAGTCAAAGGCAGATTCTTAGTTTCTCTCAGTGGAGCACAGCAAGGGGTAACTTACCTGTCAGGACCTGGAAACCAATTACACATTCTCAATTCTGCATCTATTCTTGTCCTGTAGTAACTGGCAATGATCCCAAAGGACCCATCTGCTGCTGCTGAAGAAATCCACAGCACTGTTTCTCTCTGCCCCTTTTTGCATTGATGGGCTCCACTGTGAGGTGTTGTAAGAAGAGATGTATAATGGCTTATTAAAGACAAACAGCCCATTCCTATCCCCCGCCACACTACAGCATGCAACTGCACCAATGGAGGTCTCCTTGAAACCATGGCACCTATGAGGCTGGCATAAGTCCAAGTAGAGGGAAAGGGGACAGATTGGGAAAGCAGGGGAAGGATCCTGGTGTAAGTTACTGCAACTGGAATTGACTCTTGACCTCTCTGTCCCAACCTTGGAACTTCCCAGCCCTCCCCCTCCCTGCCCATGACACAACCCACGACCAACTTACCACATTCAGCATAGCCCAGGCTTAACAGCGGCAGGCATGCAGAGCTGCCACTGCTTTGTGGCAGTGGACCCAAATGCCCTGGGAGTGGCACAATGTTTGTGCTATTGCAGGGTGTTTGATGACAATCTATTGGGAGAGACACTGTTGTAAGAGGCCCATAAGACTGGGCGCTAACTTGGGTTCCCTATTAACAGTGGCTGTGATGCTGTGAACAGGGCATTCGAGATATTGGTAGCTCTTGATTTGCCTATTTGCCCGTTTCCTGCTTCTGAAACAGAGCGATTTACAGATTAAATCTAGAAGTGTGTTTTGCTCAGACTCATTTTGAAAAAGCAGGTTTAGGATTAGTGCAAGGATCACATGAACAGCTTCCTCTGAAGCCTGGTAAATAGCTTGATAAGTGGTCTCTATTACTTACCTTAAGTCACTGGCATTCCTGAAGTGGGGCAAAATGCTAAGTTTTTCAGGTGCCTTAATTACCGGTGTAAAGCTGCCACCCCCTCGCCTGCAAAGCCATTTGGAGCAACCTCTCTCTGTAATAGCCTGTCACCTAGGCCCAGCCCAGGAGGCCAGGAATCACCCTGGAGCAGGGGTCTCCTCAGGGGTAAGGGCCTCCTCAGGAGTAGAACCTGGGCACTATCAGGACTGGGATCCCAGGCAAGTCACTTCCCTGGGAGTAGGCCCTAGTACCTCCTGGGAGCAGTCAGCAGCCACGTGGGCAGAAGGGGTGGGGCTGGACCAGAACAAGGCTAGCCTCATAAGGGGGCTAGACAGCCTAGGGAGAGGTTGCTCCTCTCCAGTTGGGAGAGGGATTGCAGAGGAGGCCAGAGGGGGTAGCCACCCCGGCCTTACTTAGCCAAGAGAGGCTTCAAGGAGAACTTTGCTAGCCTCAGCCCTGGAGGGAAGGGCTGGAGGCTGGGAACCACCCAATGCTAGACCCACCTGGGAGCTGGGGGTGAAAACCGGAGGGGCGAGGCTGCTGCCAGAAGGACCCCATCTCAACTACCCACATTGGAGGCCAGCTTATCAAGGGGCCCTCCAGAGGACAGTTAAGCTAACCCCTGACAACGCTGTGACAGCCATCGGGAACCCCTATCCCTTTCCGACTGGCACTGACCGGGGAACCCTGCCGGAACCTGCAAGGGATCGGGAAGGAGTGGGGAAGGCGCATATAGGTCGTCAACGCCGCGTGTCTCTGTAAATCAAAGGGGCCTGTGACATAACAGGCCCCATGAATGTCAAGAGTTTAACCAGAGTAAATCGTCTATACAAATCTGCTGTATCTGCCTCCCGTCCTTCTTTCCTCCGACGACCTGCGCACATTGTCCGGGTAAGCCCCCCGTGCCCGGGCACCCCCAAGGGGGCGGGGTCTCTGCCCGCCATGAACATCACATAGCCATTCATCAAAGTGAGTGCTTGCGGATTATTCCCCTAATCCTATTATTTCCTATGGGAAAGATGCTTTCTGTTTCTTGTTGGTATCCTTCAATCTCGGAAGACTATGGTATCGCGCTCTGAATGGTGGTTCTGGAACAGAGTGTCCTCTCCAGTGCGCAAAGCCTGAGTAAAGTAGGTATGGAGGACAGGCTGTTACCCATGCAGCAAATCCCCCCTCTCCATGTTGCTGAAATGGTCCAATGGCAAGGCAGAAGCCAATACAGTTGGTTCCAGAGACGTCGCAGGAGTTGCCAGAACATAACTGTGTTCAGCCATGAACTGCCTCAGGGACTCCGGCTCCGGATTTTGCCTCAAGGTTGACTCCTGAAGCCTTTTCCATAACTGGATGTAGCCACAAGGCAGTGGAGGTTTGGGATCAGAGTTTTCCTTCTCTCAGATGAGCTGCCTTCCCAGGCTAATGAGTCCCATTTACCTGGTGGCTGTTTAGTCACCTCTTACAACAAGTACAGCCAGTACTTTCTGTTTACACTGTTTTTATAAATGTGTGATTTTCCAGGACCCTAACCCCCATATAAATTGAGATATTAAACAAGAGATATTAAACAGTGTAATACCATTCAAATTGGAAATATTCCTCCTAAATGTGACATCAGAAATTAAAGAACACAAGAAACACCTTATTGTACATATTATCACAGTGGCAAGAATATTGTATGCACAAATGTGGAAATCTATAGACATTCCACAGACTATAGAGGAAAATTAATAGATAAGATTTATGAAATAGCAAAAATGGATGTTTTAACAGAAAGAATGAAAAAGAGAGATATAAGCAGAATAAGAAGATATTGGAAGCCCTTTTATGACTGGATAGATAATTTTAGATAATATTAACTATCTAGATAAATTAGTAAATATATTAATGATAAATGGGGTATCAATATATGTATTGATAATTTTTTTTTAGACGTTACTGTTTTTTTCTAAGAATGCATGTTGTAATCCAAGGCCAATACCCTGATGTGTAACCTGTGTAGACCCATCCCTAAGTCTAACCTATTTCCTTGCCCTGTAGCTGTAATAAATAAATAAATAATTTAATGAATAAATAAATAAATTGAGAGCAAACTGTTCTGGCCATTACTAAGAGCCCAAGCCTGTGCATGTCTACTCAGAAGTAAGCCCCATTATAGTCAATGGAGTTTACTCCCAGGAAATTGTGGATAGGATTGTAGCCTCAAAACGCCAAGGTACACATGCTGGCCAAACAGTGGCCCAGAATATTTTGTGAGCTGGAGGACGCTCTGTCTCCATTGCATTCACTGAGCATTGTACACTTGCAGATAGAAGAACATGAAGAAGCCTCTGCACACTCTGATATCCATGTTCAACATAGCATCCCCTTTTGTCCACAAAGCTGCTGGATCACAATTCTGCTGTGTTACTTGGTGTTTCACTGCTGCTTATTATCAGTGTTTTACTGTTGTTTCTACTTATTTTTTATACATTTGTTCAGGTCTTTAGTACAAGGAAAATACTCTCTTTTCAGTGGTGGTCATCTATGCTTGTCTCACCAAGGAAAGAGAAAAACAAGGTTCCTTTCCAAAACTTTGGCATATACTTGTGATTGAAAAGGGTAGTACTCATCTAGTATTAGTTATTGACTGTATCAGTAAAACAGGCAAAAGTTGTCAGTGCTTCAGTTTTTGCCTCCCAAAGAAAACTCCCTTGGCTTTCAGAAAATATGAGAATGTTCCACTCTCACTGAAGTCAGCAGGAGCTGTAGTCACACAAGGGGGTTGAAATGAAGCCCCTGGGCACCCTCTGTTCCTGCTGAACTCTCATCTTTTCTGAAACCCAATTCTCATCCAACTCTTCATGTGCAGCACTGTCTTGTGCATGTTTATTCAAAAGACATAACTGTGCTCACAGGGCTGACTCCCAAGTAAATGTGCCTAGGACTGCAACCCTAGATAGATCTGGGAGGCTTACTGTTACTGCACACGTCTGAAAGTATAAATCATGTATGTTCTAAAGAGGGAGGAAAACACTGTGACAGAATAAAGTACAGCACAACCTGATGTCCTGTGGTGGCCAGAGGTACTCAAAAACATGAAGATATTTATATCGCTGGAGCTTTGGAAACAGTATCCTCATAGGATTATGTGAACCTGAGACTTGACAGAGAGCCCTGTGCCCAGGGCTGAGGCCTCTAGGTGCCTAAGATGGCATGCTGAATGCTGCACCCCCTTACTTAGTGAGATGTCAACATCTGCTCTTCCCACTCTGTGGACTGGAAAAAAAGTGGGGACAAAGCAGAAGACATGAGGAGGAGCAGAGAGTGCTGGGCTAGAGCCCTGGTGCTGTAGTAGCTACCAGCCTCCTCTCTGCACACATCCTCTTCTACTCCACCTCCCTCTTCCTTTTCTAATCTGGGAAGTGGTTGAAGGAGAAGAGCAGTGGATGGTTGGGAGTGGCGATCTCTACCAGTCTGCCCAAGGTGACTGCCTCAGTCAACCTCATGAATTGGCCGGCCCTGCCTGTGCCTGTCGAAATAATGGAAATTCTGCTATATCAATCCGTCTATTTGTAAATCTATCAGTCCAATCCTAACCTGCCCTGGAGCAGGCTGGCCGGCTGGGTCGAGGCTCGAGGTCGAGGGTCGAGCAGGCTGAGTCGAGGTTCGAGGCTGGCTGCGGCGCAATTCAGGTCAAGGGAAATTAATTCTCTTTACCCTGAGCAATGCAACAGCAGGCCAAATGGGACTACTTGAACCTGTGCCTCCTAAAGAGGAAAAACTGGATGCTATCTGTTCGTCTTTAAGGTGCCGTGTGGTTGTTTTTTATCCCATAGGATAGTGGTTCCCAACCTCTACACAAAGGCTGGGACCACTGTAAGTCTTTGTGGGGGGGGGGGCAATGGTGGTACTACCTGGATCGTGCTGCTGCCGCAAAAAAAGAGTTTTTAAGTACCTGTGGTAGTACCGGCCCTCTGAAGGGTGTGGGGGGGGGGGACAGTTAACGCAGCAAGGGCCTCCCTTGCTTCTCAGAACAACTCCCTGATACAGTTGTGACCCACTTCCAGTTTTTCAATCCTTTGGAGGGCTGGTGCTACCCCAGATACATTTAAAAAAAAACTTTGTCTTAGCAGTTGCATAATCTAGGAGATGCTGTCGCCGTCACCATTGGTCAGCCACCCCCCTTAAGGGAACAGTCAGTTGTTCTGGCTGCCCTGAGGGTCGCAACCCCCAGGTTGGGAACTGCTACCATAGGTGAATACAGCTACCTCTGTGAAACTTGGGACTTTGTAATGCTGGAGATGTGTAACAACCAAAAAACAAAACAAGATTTTCAGTTAGCAAACTCTGAGGCATTTCCCAATGTGAAGATTGAATCACAGGTGTGGCAGTTAACTCTGTTTTGCCTTGATAGCAGAAATAAAAAGGTTCCAGTTCAGCCAGGTTCATTAATCAGCAAGAACAAACCAGATGATGAACCAGAGAAGGAGGCCTCCATCATTAAGCACCACATTGGTTTCATCTCAGTTCAAAAGCCTTAGCAACCAACTACATTTCCAAGACCTAGCAGCATACCACCATTATGTTTGGGCATCTTTGCTAGAGAAAGGTACAATAGTATTGATGGCAAAAAGGGAGTATTTCAATAAGTATGCGTTGAAATTAAATACCAGGAGCAATGGGGGCAGCTTGAGCTAGTTATTATGTATAGTAGAGTTGTAACTTATACAAAAGCCTTGCCTGAGAGGCAGGCTGCTCAACAGTGGGGTATAGAAGAGAACAAAACAAATATTGGAATAGACTGATGGTGTAAAAAATCTGCTCAGTTAATAAACTTGGTCAGCAGGTAGACTTTTGCAACAAGAAACCTCTGTTTGTTTGTTTTTCTGCAAAGACCAATTCTCAATCACAGAGCAAAATGCAGCCAAGGTCAAGAATATTCAAATCTTATTAATTTCAAGGAAGAGATTGAGTCCCAAGACAAACCCTCCCATTGAAATAGTGTGATGCCAGAATGTGGCCTCTTTCTATCATGTTATGGTAACTATGAATTATGTGTAAATGAGGATGATTTCCTTTCTGTAATACATTAAGACACAAGTTATACTTTCATCTGTAGCTTACTTTCTGTTGGTTTAACTATGAATTTTGCAAAACCTTTAAAGTTTACTTTTGCCTTAATATCCAGTGCGAGTATCGAGCCCCGTATCCAGCATGAGTTTGGGGCTGATCTTAGGACTGCACTCTAAGTGCATTAAAATAAGTCTTGATGGGCAGTTTGACCATCATTAAGGCCTTTTCCCAAGCAGCTATGCTGGTGCCTCTTCTCCATGGTGAGGCCATCAGGGCCAGCCCAGTGCACCAAATTCTGCTTTCTTTCCCTGGTGATGTGACAGCCAACATCTCCTCTACTCCTTCTTTTATTGTGCTCTTGATTCAAAAAGGAAGATACATCCTATTCCATCACTCTCTTTTCCTCCATATTTTCTCTTCTGCTCCATTTCCCCTCTTTCCTATCAAATCTAGGGAGTAGGAGCAGCAGTGGTGGATGTAAGTGAGTGAGCAGAGATGGGTGTCCACTGCCTAAAACAGCCACATTTGGCATCATGGATGATCTGGCTATGGATCAATGCAGCTGGAGACACTGAAGGATGCAACTAGATGCACAGCAGCACTATTATTATACAGTATTTCTACACTTGCTTTCTCACAGACTCTCACATTGAGTGAAAGTTTTGCAGATCCAAGGTGATTCACATAGACTGTCACCAAAACCCATTTTTAAAAATTTATTTTTTATTTTTTATTTATTTATACAGGTATTTATATACCGCCTTTCTTTGGTCGTCAGATTTCTCCTCAGACCTTAATCCAAGGCGATTTACATAGGCAGGCTGTTCTAAACCCCCATAGGGATTTTTACAATTGAATAGTTCTAGTCTTTCTTAGAACTCCCTGTTCCAGCTGGATTTCTTCCCGGTCTGGCCCTTTGCCTCCCACACTCCACTTGAAGGCAACTCCTCTCTGCCACCGAGGGTCAGCTCATCAGTATATCAGCGTGTCGTCAGTTCTCGGGTACTTCTGGTTGTTTTGAACTGGCAGCCTCAGATCTTCAGGCATACAAGGCGGCAGCTCTACCAACTGAGCCAGACCTCTTGCCTTGTAAAAAATTGAGTTTTTACAATTAATGTTCTATGAGAAACTCATAAAACGCTTCACTTCCGCTGTGGTCATCATTCTCACACAGTTGTGAGAAAAAGGGTACCAGTTGTAAGGGAAAGACCCATAAGCACAGCCCTATCCATGTGGTTATATCATTCACACTGTACCTCCAGCTGCATGGCATCACACCTCAGAAAAGAAGCTCCTAGTTGACCACGATGATGAAGCTGTGACTGTGCCTCACATTTCTTGATTCTGAGTCTTTGATTGCTACAGACATTCCCCCCCCCCCCCCACACCTCTAGGTCAGAAAGTGGTACCTACCAGAAGAGCTGACAATTTCTTTTAAGTTTAATGGAGTTTAAAGTTTAATCTTTAACCATCTGGCATAGATCCCACCCAACAGCATCTTGACCTAATAATTATAATGGCATTCAGACAAATTAAATGAGAGGGAAGTAGAGGGTGAGCAGGGGGAGGATATGGGATGAAGGAATCTAATTTCATATTTTTCAGACTCACTTCTTACCAAGTAAACATGACTGACCCTTCCTCCATTGAGTGCACAGAGCAGGAGGGGAGAGAAACACTTGTCCAAGCCCAGTCTGATCTCATCCTCCCTTCTGGTATACTTGTCACAATCAAGAGGAGAGTCAAAAGAAAAGATAGATTGCACTGAAGAGAGAGGAATTCCTCTTTTTGCTTGCAGGCTCAGATCCTAGACTTCCCTTTTTTCAAGCACGGAAAGGAGAGAGGATTGGAGATGCCCTCCAAGCATGAGCTAGCTAGACCAGCGTTGTCAAACATAAGGCCCATGGGTCAAATGCTGACCCCGAAAGCAATTTATCCAGCCCCCCGTTATAATTCAGCCCTCCCAGCATGATAATTGGACTCTCTCGTATCTTGAAAATATGAACAAGATTTGCACATTATCTCTTCTGTCATTTGTAGCTAATGAATTTCTATGTGAGAACAAAGTGCTTATTTCGGGCCATCATTGCTTAATGATGTCACTTTCTGCTTAATGATGTCACTTCCAGCCCTCAGCAGGCACCATGAAGGCTAACTTCACCCTTCTGTATGAAACAAGCTTGACACCCCTGAGCTAGGCAGTACTGCTGAGGGATCCACATTCAGCCTTTGAGACGCCAACTATTTATTCACAAACGATATGCAAACATGCAATAAAGAAAGGCCTCAAACCAGTTCCACAGAGGAAAGAATGCCTCGGATTCAATTTAATCCGTGGGAGGCACTGAAAAAGTGCTAGAAGTGCTTGAGCACTTCAACATATAGCCAATATGTCAGCTACACAGAGAGGGAACATCAGGTTTTACAGGCAATGGAAGAAAGCGACTGGATATCTACTTCTGAATTAGGAGGCAGGGAACTTCTACACAATATTTAACTAGTGCAGAGGCAAAGCATTGATTTGACATTAAGCTCGACTGCTGCATTTCATGAGTTGCACCCACATTGCCTATAGTCTAAATACAAACATAAATCTTCACAAGTAGATCTGCCTGGGTCCTATATGCTGGGCAATGAATTACAGTTAATGTCCGAGTCATATTTTGCTGGCAGGCCCAGGCCTGGTTTAAGAATTTCTTCCTTGGTATGAAGCACTTTATCTTGATTACTCCGAACAGATTGTCCAGTACATTGTTACTCCGATAGCATCCTGAACTCAGGAAAGACATGCAGTCCAAGCTCGTTGGAAGGCAACAGACAAGGCAGTGCTTTAACCCAGCCAGGGTTTTCCAATATTACCACATAGTAGGGGATGGGGGGGAGGAAAGAGTGAAAGACTAGAAGGCCATGCAAATCATGTTTCTTTCTTCTTACAGAGTGTTCCTAGAACCACTTCCTCTTGTGAAATTACACATGGAGCGCTCTAGTTCCTGACCTGTGATCCTATTTGGCACACATCATTTTTGATTTCATTTTATTTCACTGTTTTAAAGCAAGTGGTTGGTTAAGGGATCATCTTCATGCTCTCTGACTGGATCTTTGTTAGAGGTGTGCATTACTCTCCCTCACCCGCCCATTTAGTTTCTCCTTTTGTTTTCACTGTTAAAAACCTCCATTGTATTGGCAACCTTCAGTCTCGAAAGACTATGGTATCGCGCTCTGAAAGGTGGTTCTGGCACAGCATCTACTGTGGCTGAAAAGACCAATCTGGGAGTGACAATCCCTTCCACACTGGGATCAAGTGCAGTCTGTCCCTGGTCTGTCTCCCTGGCTATGGGCCTTCCTTCTTTGCCTCTTTGCCTTAGACTGTTGGCAAAGTGTCTCTTCAAACTGGGAAAGGCCATGCTGCACAGCCTGCCTCCAAGCAGGCCACACAGAGGCCAGGGTTTCCCACTTGTTGAGGTCCATTCCTAAGGCCTTCAGATCCCTCTTGCAGATGTCCTTGTATCGCAGCTGTGGTCTACCTGTAGGGCGATTTCCTTGCACGAATTCACCATAGAGGAGATCCTTTGGGATCCGGCCATCATCCATTCTCACGACATGACCGAGCCAATGCAGGCGTCTCTGTTTCAGCAGTGCATACATGCTAGGGATTCCAGCACATTCCAGGACTGTGTTGTTAGGAACTTTGTCCTGCCAGGTGATGCCGAGAATGCGTCGGAGGCAGCGCATGTGGAAAGCATTCAGTTTCCTCTCCTGTTGTGAGCGGAGAGTCCATGACTCGCTGCAGTACAGAAGTGTACTCAGGACGCAAGCTCTGTAGACCTGGATCTTGGTATGTTCCGTCAGCTCCTCCACCATTTGTTAAAATCACATTTGTTTTTACCATTATTGCCATTCGTTTACAGGCAGCGCTACTTAACAACTGGGATACGTTCTCTGATCCCTATTGTTATGCAATTAGGTCATTAAGTGAACATTCAGTCCAATCTACTGCCTTTGTTGGGTAAACAAACACTCCCTGCCAAACACTAGCTGGCTGCATAGGCTACTGGAGATGGATTGCCTCTTCTCATTGACAGAGAGGCTGTTAATGCAAAGAAGAGGCAATCTATCTCTGCTGCAGGGTATGGGAGATGCAGGGTATGCTGCAGGGTATTGCCTCATTAAGAGCATCTTTATTGTGTTTTGACCACCATCACATATGCGGTCCATTGTTAAGCGAACGGTTGTTAAGTGGCATATGCCTGTACATTGCTTTCAGTAGGAGATTCAGCCACTCTGTAGTTGTAAAGTCTGCTTTCCATTCAATTGGCATGAAATTCAGTAACAAAGTCTTTTAAATTGCTTCTAAAACAAAGACCCTTTTCTGAAGGGTCTGATCCCTTCAGATCAGATACATCCCTGATGTATCTGAAAGGTTGCAGGTCTAATCCCTACACATAATTATTCCCTGCAGATACTGAGGGCCCACTGTCTTTCCATACCTTTGTTTATTTGCTTACAATCACCTTTCCATGCTTCTACTAGTCTTTTCTACAGGAAGAGTTTCCAGTATCAATGGACTAATGTTACTAAGCAGGCATCCAACTCCACCCATGTTTACTCAGAAGTAAGTCCCACTGATTCTATTTGGACTTGCTCCAAAGTAGCAGTTCATAGAACTGCAGCCTTTATTCAATGAGTGCTTTTATTGCAGTTTATTACACTAAAGCACAGTTAACGAATTCATTTTAAAATTACCTACCAAGTCTGATATGTGTACTTCAGTACATGTACATTTAGGGCACAATCCTAACCCCTTATGTCAGTGCTTTCCAGCACTGACATAAGGCAATGCAGCTCTGAGGTACGGGAACAAACATTCTCTTACTTTGAGGAGGCCTCCATGAGTGACACCCAACTGCAGGTTGCAGCACACGTGCCGTTGGCACAGCTATACCAGTGCCGGAAAGCACTGACATAAGGGGTTAGGATTGCGCCCGTAGTGTCATAATACTGTCTTGTGTCATTATTATGGGGGTGGGTGGGTGTTTTATGCATTTTTTTGCCTGTGGTTATGCCTACTGGCAGTACACAACCTATATTACAGTGATTGATAGAAGTGCTTTAAAATTGATTAAAACATAATTTTTGAATAAAAACACATAACATCGCTTTCAGCAGTTTTTATTTTTGGATAACACCAAAATCCCACCCCCACAATAAAACCATTTTAGACTGCCTCTACATTCTGGGAAAAAAAACCCATGAATGCAGTCTGAGGCCCAGAAGAACTGGGATTTTCTAATTTTCCATCTTTGTGCCAAAGTCCTTGAATGCCTGATGCCAAAGCCTGAATGGACTCAGACACCTTGTCTGTTACTAGTTTTTCCATCAGCTTGATTTAAGAAGAAGAAGAAAAGATGAGCTCCATGAAGATTACCTTATTCAGCATGACAAGCAGTTATTCACGCAAAGCCTCATTTATGCCCATGGATCTAAGCCAAAGCAGCAAATGCCATCAGCCGCATCACAGAACAAAGCAAGCACATTCTTAACTACATACCACTGGCACATTCATAAATAAATCCAGACTAGAGAACATGACCCAGGCCTAATGTACTGGTGTGCATTCACGCTCTTTAGATTATCAGGAATTGGAAGCCAATGGGGTATAAATGAGGAGTGTGCATTCATTTTCAGAATGAATGGAAAACAAACCAAAGGGGACCCATTCAGTTCATTTTCCAGTCATTCTGAAATAAACTTGATGTGTAATGAATGATATTCATTCTTTAGAACCCTGTGTGCTACACATTTAGCAGTGGGGGGGATGCTTACCTTGTCTGGCAGACAACAGAAGTTCTCTGCACAGTCGGTTTCTGGCGGCTTCCATATATT
Organism: Tiliqua scincoides; assembly: GCF_035046505.1. NCBI lineage: Eukaryota > Metazoa > Chordata > Lepidosauria > Squamata > Scincidae > Tiliqua > Tiliqua scincoides. The sequence continues at coordinate 108,211,131 of NC_089821.1, forward strand.
TTCCCACAATGCCCCAGTGTCATTAAGGTACATTACGGGGAAGCCCAGTGGGGGTTGCCATCTTTTTGTCACAGGTGACATTTTATTTTTTTCTCCCCAAACCTGAATGCAGTGTTAATTTGGAGGATTATGAGAAATAAACCTGGTAGCTGCCATTCCTCCCTCCCTGCACACACAATATCCGAGGCTGATGTTACAACTGGGGCATTGTGGAAAATAAAAAAGAGGTTGCCAAGAGGCAGAGAACTTCCACTGCTTACCATGGTTACAGGCAACACAAACCTTTTGACCCACACATGCCCCTAATAAGCATGCGAAAGAGAGGTTTTTGAACTTAAAGGGTCATTTTAAGTGGATCCAGAAGCCAAAGAGCTACTGTAGTAGGTCGGTTTCCTCCCAGATATGACACTGTCAAAGAATGTATGCATTCCTGGGCCTTGTGTGGATGGCTTGTGGCAGTAGTCACCACCATGTGCCCATGGTAATGCCCCCAACATCCTGCATGGCCAGTGAGTCTGGATCAGATTGGAAAATATAAGATCCCAAGAAATTTATGGGCCCCCTCCTTTGGCTCCTGGGCTCCCTTTCTGACCCTGGGCCCAGGTACAAATTACTCCCTTTACCCACCTCTCCTAGGCCATGCCCTCCAGACATGTAGGTTCTAAACAGGGAAGACAGCCATCTGCCTCCTCCTGGTGATCTGGATGATCTGTTTGTCTACACCTGACTCAAGACTAAAGTTATTCAGAGATCGACTAAGGGCCCAATCCTATCCAACTTTCCAGCACCGTTGCAGCCACAATGCAGTCCCGAGGTAAGGGAGCAAACATTCCCTTGTCTTGAGGAGGCCTCTGTGACTGCCTCCCAAGCACAGGATACAGCACATGCCCCACTGGCATGGCTGCACCATCATTGGCATCCTTCAGTCTTGGAAGACTGTGGTATCGCGCTCTGAAAAATGGTTCTGGAACAGCATCTAGCATGGCTGAAGAGGCCAATTTGGGAGTGACAATCCCTTCCACACTGGGAGCAAATGTAGTCTGTCCCTGGTGTGTCTCCCTGGATGTCCCTAGGGAAGCAGGACGCACAGATTGAATTCATAGGAGCTAGGAGCAGTTATTGGAGGACCCCAACTCCTCACAGTCTTGCTTTTGTCCACATTATGATTGGGCGGTAGAAATTACCTTTCAAATCATTTGACAGAGAAAGCATTGTAGGAAAGCATCCATAAGCCGGTTTCTTTCCCCACTGAAATTCACTTTCAGTGATTTTCGAGCTTTTAAGTGGCTCTGTTGTATGGGAAAAGTTATCTGACCCCCTCTTGTGTTCCAGGTTTACATTTTGCTATAACTGAGCCACTAGATGAAGACGTTCTGCTGCATTTGTACCAATGCATTTGTTCTGCTCCTCTGAACTCAAGTGTCTGAGAATGGCTTCAGTTGCTACAAATATGGAGGCAGAGCCAACTTTATGCGCTGCAGGGCCCAATGCAAAACATTTTTGCAGGAGGGCAACCCCGAGGAGGAGGCCTACTCACCAGGATGACCAGCAGCGATAAGGCACAATTGTACTTCCTTTTTCCACAGTTCTTTGACCTTTTCAGATGTAGAACAAATGTCCAGACCTACATTTGTTCATTTTAATATCTTAAAGTATCTAACGCATGCACACACATTGAGGCACATTCATGCTGGTCAGGCTTGCCACAAGGCCACACTCCTCCTCCCCTGCCCCACCACCTATATGTGTTTCTTCTGCATGCAATTCTTATCTGAAAAATGCTCATTCGTATCTCAGACAATACATGTAGGGTCCCTGACATCAGCACCAGCGGAAGTGGTGTGCCACCATCACCTGGCCGAGGTAGGATTGGACCATTTAATGTACAACTAACCTATCTGGACTTTTAACATCTGAGGTATACCACAGATTTTACTGCTGAATTATTTTAGCATACCCTATTTAGCCAGGATACGACGGACCCTCCATATCCGCAGGGGTTTGGTTCCAGGACCCCAAGCAGATGCCAAAATCCGCAGATGCTCCAATCACAGCCACAGCTGTGACACTGAGAAAATGGTGTAAATTGCAGAAATGTGTCAATTTGCACAAATTGTGTCAGTTGCCAGAACTTGCATTAATTGCCTAAACTTACATAAATTGCCTAAACTTGCATGAATAAGGTCAGTGCTGCAGCCAGAGAGCTGTGAAATACCAGAAGGCTATAACATGATACATGATTTTTTTTAAAATACTGTACATTTTAAATCCATGGAAAGTTAAATCTGTGGATGTGGAGCCTGCAGATATAGCAAGCCCACTATAATGATAGATAGATAGATAGATAGATAGATAGATAGATAGATAGATAGATAGATAGATAGATAGTAACACTTGAGGCCAAACTATACATAATTACATGGTTTTTTGCATGTCTACTCAGAAGTCTGTCTCATTGAATTCAATAGGACTTGCAGCACAATCCTATCTTGTGCTGGAATAGGCAGACCAGGAAGACTGCATTGAATCCAGCGCAAGATTGGGGCCAGAAGTGGCTCAGCTGGAGGCAAGGAGAAACTCTCCCCGTTACCCCTGGGTAAGCCACAATGGCCCTGATGGGTCTTCTCGGATTTGCGCCACCTCCAGAGGTTGCATAAGTCCAAGGAGAATGAAGCAGCTTGAAGCTGCTCTGCACTGCTCAGGAAATAGGATTGGGATCTGGCATAACAGCCAGGTCCCAGCCCCACCTCCCGCTCCTCACCCCTCTCAGGACTGCCCTCTGCCTGCTCTCCCCTACCCTGGAATGCCTCCCTCCCACCTCCTCCCCACTCGCCCCAGACCTCTGCGTCGGCCGAGTTTGGCCGATGCAATCCTCCCTCCCCAAGTTGGTGCAGAGGTTGGATACGCCCCTGTGCAGGCTAACTCCTGAGGAGATGCAAACGTGCTTTATGGCATGTTTTTGAGCCTCCTGGGCCGGCGCAAGGGCCCAACGCGAGGTTAGGGTGCAATTCTAACCAACTTTCCAATACTGACATAACTGTGCCAATGTGGCATGCACTGCATCCTGCAGTGAGGAGGCAGTCAAGGGGGCCTCCTCAAGGTAAGGGCGTGTTTGTTACCTTACCTTGGGGCTGCATTGCGGCTAGGCCAATGCTGGAAAGTTGGTTAAGATTGCGCCCTTACTCCCAGGAAAGTGTGTATAGGATTTCAGTCACAGATGCCAATATCTTTTCCCTTGCAGAGGAAAGAGCAGATATAGTTGCATGTCAGATATTCCAGCTAACTGGGCTATCATTGCATGATATGATTGGCACATTATTATTCTTCTTAAGGAGAAACAGGAGGAAATATATTACTGTGTGTGAACAGAAGGCACACCCAATAAGTGTAACCAATGTTGTTTTTCCATTGTTTGTGTGCATGCAGCCTTAAGCATGCTGACTGGCATTTGCTGTTGGTTTAATAGAGTTGCATCAAAGTAACAAGGAAAGCACCCATTTTGAGAAACAGCTGCAAGGACACCAGTTTCAGCTGCTGTTGTCCATTGTGGCTTCCTGGCATGCATTGCACAACAGGTGAAAAGACATGTCTGCAAAAGGGTGCAGCATCAAGTCCTTGCGTATGTGCCCTCTGTCAGGTTTGCTCTTGAAGAGTTGAGTAACCTAACGCTTACTCTCTGAACAGCCCTAAAGTCTCCCTTGGCACAGAAATGTGACTTCAACAGATTGTGCATGCCTTCACTCCATATGGAAACCAACAGCTTCATTAGAATTATGTATCAGCAGCGATCCCTCGGTCCAAAACTCCCAGCTGCTCTCCATTACTCAGGGTGAAAATATGCTCTGCAATATGAAACCACTTCAAGTGTCCAGGTATTTCAAAAAGAAATGCTATCCTGCAGGGGTGGCCGGTGGGTTTATTCCTAGTTTCTTTCCAATGCATTTACAGTTTTTGCTTTACAGTATTACAGTATGCATTCCAAAAATACGGCATTTAGTTTATTCCATGTTTGGTCTCCCAACAGCACACAGGTTCAAGTCACTTACATGGGTGCTTAGAGGCCATAATGACATGGACACATGTTAGGAACCCAAATGTTCTAAGGGAGAGTATCATCTTTCAAATGCATCCTGTCTACATTTCTTTTTAACACAAGAAAGCAGGAAAGGTTTTGTAGGAATTGTAGAGGGTTGCACAATACTTTCGCAAATTGTTTTTTAAATTCCATCCATGTTTCATATCTAGCGCTATTTCTTTGGATCCTTGACTCAGAGTTTAGATGACTAGCGAACCAATCCTATCTGGCACACCGCCGGTACTCTAGCCCCACTACTGGCAGTGGCACTTTACTGCTGGCAGGAGATAGCTGAGAGGCCAGTGCCAGTCGGAGGTGGGCTTCAGCGCTGGAAGGGTGCGTCTGAAGAATGCTGGACAGTGAATATCCTAGTTGGGCAGCAGGGAGGTTTTTTGGGACGGGGGAGGGCAAGGGGAAGGCAGGGAGTGGGTACTGGGCAGAGGGAGGGCAGGCTGGCAGGTGGATCAGGCCTGGGAGGGGGGCAAGGATAGTGGCGGAGGCTGCCGCTGAATCCAATGCCCCCTCCCAAGCCATTCTGGCCAACATGAGCTTCCTTAGTTCTGTGTCTGCAGGGACAGCTCCAAGGAGACCCACTGCCACCAGTGGAGTTCTATCCGGTGTAAGGGAGCCAATGTTTGGTTCCCGCAGAGGCTGCTCTGGCCCCGCAGGATACAGCAGTGGCCATTTTGGTACAGCTGTACCTCAAGGTGCTGGGGCAGTATAGGACTGGGCTGCCTGAGTTGTACATTTTACAAGTACTGTCCATGAAATAATAATCAGGAAGGGTCTTTCTCTTGAAAGAACAGAAGATAGTGTAAGCAAAAGATTGACCCTGCTGGAGACACTTCTATGTAGATACTTTTACATGTTGGAACACACACAGGAAGAACTGGCCAATGTGGAATAATGTAAGTACCTTGCAATGGAGAGAGAGAGAGAGAGAGAGGAGTAGGGGCTGGGTGAGTATATATAATTCCCTTTAGTATTCTGTTACACTGCTCACACACACATTCCCATGTGTACACGTAAGCAGGGTGATGGGTAATACAGGTCTATTGAGCCCTATCAGTATCTTCCACACGTTGGCTGCCTATTTGTATAACAGGGCACTAGATCCACAGTACAAGTGGACTGCAGCCATTATCCATAAACAAACATAATTAAGTGGGTTTCCAATGCTGCATGTCAGAGTCCCGGCGGGGCCCTTGCAGCCCCGCCGCCATTTGCACTGCCCTCCCCCTCAGCACATGAGGCAAAGGCGGGAAAATACAGGCAGGCAATGGGCTGCCTTTTGGAACTGAGGGGTGCAGTGCAACTGTTGCTGGGGCTGGCAGGCTGCCCAGCTTCAGTCTGCACCGATCTGGCAAGCTCCCTGTCACAGCTCTTCCAAGCTGACACTCCAGCTTCAGAGAAAGAGGTGACATGGAGCAGGGAGATTCACAGGTGCCCAGACGAGCAGCTGGATCATTGATTTGATTTGATTGGAATGAATCTGGACTTGGATGAAAAGAGCCTTTCCTCATTCCTGCCACTGTACAGCAGAGGGCCTGTAGGGTGAGCAGGATTCTACGGCTGGATTTGGATAGCCTGACTCTGAACAATTTAGGCCTTTCCAGCACTGGCGTAGCTGTGCCAGTGGGGCATGTGCTGCACCCTGCAGTTGGGGGGGCAGCTATGGAGGCCTCCTCAAAGCAAGGGAATGTTTGTTCCCTTACCTCAGAGCTGGAAAGGGGGTGAGGAGTGCGCCCTGAGTGTTTGAAGTTAGTCACTAACACCTCTGATGGTGCCCAGAAATAAATCAGAGTCAGTCTAGGCAGGTATAAAGTGTAGTAACAGGTGCTACAAAACTAGCTCTTGCTAACAATCTGGCCACAGCAATGGGAACCAGCTTCTGCACCAGCCCTGCCCTCCTGCTTTGGTGTCCCTTTTTCTGGCACTTTTCTGCCCCCTTCACTTCTCTTTCATTGCCCAGAATAGTGTCAGTGCTATCATAGGCTGCATATGTCTTTATACAGCACTCTAAAATGCTTTTTAAACTCAGTCACAGAACTCCTAGATTAGAACCCTTATCAGAAGTGCTGCAGGTTACTCCTTAATCATCAATGAAGATTTTTTACACACATGATTGGGGACACGCCATTTAATTTACAGTGTTTTTTTTAATTTAATAATAATAATAATAATAATAATAATAGCAGCTTACTTACTGCACACCATGCTTGCCTGACATTACTCAGACCATTACATGGAGGATCAGGTCTCATAGACTCCTTTATTTGGTCCTCCTTACTATGGCAAAACATATGTCCCTGAGCAGCAAGATTATATATGTAGAGGGGATTGATCGGTCACATTCTCTGTATTTTGCAACAGAATGCTCCCATTCCTTCACTGTTTGCCCATAAGTTTAGGTCACTCTTAGCTCTGGCCACTCATGTTCAAACTGCATTTAGGTGGTTAATTCATCCCCATCTTATATGGGCTATGCCAGCAAGTAGATTAGGCCTTCATGGGCCCATAATTGCCGGGCAGTAGCTGATGACTGTTCAGCACCCTAGCTGAGGCTATATTTGGCACATAGATGCCTGGCAGTAGCTGGCAAACATTTGGCACCCTATATAGGAGTTCCTTTGTAGGTTAAATATTACTTTATTGGCCCATGTTTTCGTTGCAGTAGACAGCAAGCATTCAGCACAGTATATGGGATTACATTAACAAGTAAAATAAGCCTTTACTGGCCCATAGTTGCCTGGCAGTAGCCATCGAGCATTTACGTAGAACCCTGTCATAAGAACATAAGAACAGCCCCACTGGATCAGGCCATAGGCCCATCTAGTCCAGCTTCCTGTATCTCACAGCGGCCCACCAAATGCCCCAGGGAGCACACCAGATAACAAGAGACCTCATCCTGGTGCTCTCCCCTACATCTGGCATTCTGACTTAACCCATTCCTAAAATCAGGAGGTTGCGCATACACATCATGGCTTGTACCCCATAATGGATTTTTCCTCCAGAAACTCATCCAATCCCCTTTTAAAGGCGTCTAGGCTAGACGCCAGCACCACATCCTGTGGCAAGGAGTTCCACAGACCGACCACGCGCTGAGTAAAGAAATACTTTCTTTTGTCTGTCCTAACCCGCCCAACACTCAATTTTAGTGGATGTCCCCTGGTTCTGGTATTATGTGAGAGTGTAAAGAGCATCTCCCTATCCACTCTGTCCATCCCCTGCATAATTTTGTATGTCTCAATCATGTCCCCCCTCAAGCGTCTCTTTTCTAGGCTGAAGAGGCCCAAACGCCGTAGCCTTTCCTCATAAGGAAGGTGCCCCAGCCCCGTAATCATCTTAGTCGCTCTCTTTTGCACCTTTTCCATTTCCACTATGTCTTTTTTGAGATGCGGCGACCAGAACTGGACACAATACTCCAGGTGTGGCCTTACCATCGATTTGTACAACGGCATTATAATACTAACCGTTTTGTTCTCAATACCCTTCCTAATGATCCCAAGCATAGAATTGGCCTTCTTCACTGCCGCCGCACATTGGGTCGACACTTTCATCGACCTGTCCACCACCACCCCAAGATCTCTCTCCTGATCTGTCACAGACAGCTCAGACCCCATCAGCCTATATCTAAAGTTTTGATTTTTTGCCCCAATGTGCATGACTTTACACTTACTGACATTGAAGCGCATCTGCCATTTTGCTGCCCATTCTGCCAGTCTGGAGAGATCCTTCTGGAGCTCCTCACAATCACTTCTGGTCTTTACCACTCGGAAAAGTTTGGTGTCGTCTGCAAACTTTGCCACTTCACTGCTCAACCCCGTCTCCAGGTCATTTATGAAGAGGTTGAAAAGCACCGGTCCCAGGACAGATCCTTGGGGCACACCGCTTTTCACCTCTCTCCATTGTGAAAATTGCCCATTGACACCCACTCTCTGCTTCCTGGCCTCCAACCAGTTCTCAATCCACGAGAGGACCTGTCCTCTAATTCCCTGACTGTGGAGTTTTTTCAGTAGCCTTTGGTGAGGGACCGTGTCAAACGCCTTCTGAAAGTCCAGATATATAATGTCCACGGGTTCTCCCGCATCCACATGCCTGTTGACCTTTTCAAAGAATTCTATAAGGTTTGTGAGGCAAGACTTACCCTTACAGAAGCCATGCTGACTCTCCCTCAGCAAGGCCTGTTCGTCTATGTGTTTTGAGATCCTATCTTTGATGAGGCATTCCACCATCTTACCCGGTATGGATGTTAGGCTGACCGGCCTATAGTTTCCTGGGTCCCCCCTCTTTCCCTTTTTAAAAATAGGCGTGACATTTGCTATCCTCCAATCTTCTGGTACCGTGGCCGTTTTGAGGGACAAGTTGCATACCTTAGTCAAGAGATCTGCAACTTCATTCTTCAATTCCTAAATAACCCTTGGGTGTATGCCATCAGGGCCCGGTGACTTATTGATCTTTAATTTATCAATGAGGTCTGAAACATCTTCTCTTTTAACCTCTATCTGACTTAACTCCTCGGTTAGGTCTAGGGCTATATATTGCAGGTGCATTTATTTGCCCATGTTTGTCTGGCAGTAGCTGGTGAACATTCAGCACCTTATCTGGGGCTACATTTACAAGGGAAGTAGTCCCTTTAGTGGCTCATGGTTGCCTGGCAGTAGCTTGTGGGCATTTGGCACCCTATATGGGTCTACATTTGTAAATGAAGAAGGCCTTTATTGGTCCATGGTTGCATGGCAGTAGCCTGTAAGCTTTCAGCACCCTATATGGGACTATGTTTGCAAGTGAAGTAGGCTTTAGTGGCCCATAGTTGTCTGGGAATAGCCTGCAAGTATTCAGCACCCTATATGGGATTACATCTGTAAGTGAAGTAGGCATTTACTAGCATATAGTTGCCCGGCAGTAGCTGGCAAGCATTCAGCACCCTATATGGGGCTAAGATTGCAAGTGAAAATGGTATTTATTGGCCAATGTTTGCTAGGCAGTAGCTGGGGGCATTCAGTACACTATATGGGGCAAAATTTGCAAGTAAAATAGGTCTTCATTGGTCCATGTTTGCCTGGTGGTAGCCAGAGAGTTTCATTCCCCTATATGGGGCTACACTTACAAGTGATGTCCTTTAGTCGTCAATGGTTGCCAGGAAGTAGCTGGCGGGCATTTAGCGCTCTTTATAGGAATAGGTTTTTGTGAGTGAAAGAGAACTTCTTTGGCGCATGGTTACCTTGCAGTGGCTGGCAGGCATTCAGCACTCTGTATGGGGCTACATTTGCAAGTGAAGTAGGCCTTCATTGACCAGTGTTTGGTATTCAGCACCCTATATGGGTGGGCTGCATTCATTCAGAGTTGGGGCAGCATCTGTTGCAGCAGTATTCTGTCTTTAACCAGTGGATATTCAACGCATCGGCCAGGGGAGGTTGGTCACTTATAAGTCTACCTAAGTAAGTACTAGGCTATGTGCTGGCCTGGCCTGTGGATGAATGGTACCTGGTGTGATAGGTGCCACTGAGTGTTTGGGTTCCTGGTGTGATGGATGTCCCATGTAGGGTAAGTACAAGGCCAGTGGGCTAGTGTTGGCCTGGCCTGTGTGGATGAACAGTACCTGGTGTGATAGGTACTACTGAGTGTTTGGGTCCCCAGTGTGATGGGTGTCCCATGTGGGGGCCATGGCTGCAGCCTGGTCAGGGGCTGGTGTGATAGGTCCTAGTTCTTTTGCCCAGTGTGATGGACATTTAAGGTTGTACTGTTACAGGTCTTAGGTTACAGATTCAGGTTACTTACACTCCTTTCTGTACTTTCAGGTCGCTGCTGATCGTTCCCCGCCTGTGTCCTCATCACTGGATACTCCATTGTGTTTTGGGCAAGGAAGAAGGCAGCGGCCTCGGAATTTGGCACCCAGCTCGACTTGGATGACATAGTGGAGATGTAGTAGGCTGCCAAGAGATGTATGCTCTGGGGCTAGCTACTCCCTTTGCTGTGTGAGCTTTCTGGATTCCAGGATGCCCCCTCAGGTACTGTTAATACACTTTGGCGAGAATGACCTGTGCCAGAGGACCTCATTGTCTTTAAGGCTACTGGTCCATAGGGATCTTGCTCTTACTCACAGCTGGCTACCAGGAATTGTCATAATCTGGTCAGACATGCTCCCTAGAAGGGTCTGGCTTGGGGCTGTCAACCCTCTTGTAGGTGACATCTCCAGGCACAAGATCAATGCATACTGGGGTGGGTTATGTCCAGACAGGGTGGAACCGCCATCTTCCACCCTGAGATCATGTTCTCACAGAGTACATCTATGACTGGGGCCAATATTTTTCTGTTTCACCTGCAGCAGGGTCTGCGGAGCCTGTTGGGTTTTTCCGTGGGGCGGTGGGGGTTAAGTACTAGGCTAACACCCCCCCCCTGGTGTGGCAGGTGGCATACTGGCTGGGTAGCCAGGAGCGGGGGCCAGCTTACATTCTGAGGTTAGCAAGGCCAGGGGTAAGCCAGAACTGCTCTGACAACATTTGTCCGGGTTGATGAGGCTGGATGGCGAGCCCCTTGGCTGGTTCGAGCAAAGGCTTACACAAGGTTTTCTGGTGTGGGTCTGTGCTGGCCAGCTGCCTCAACCTTTTGGGGCTTGCCATGATAGGATAACTCAGTAATTGATTGAGTGACACCTTGAGCCAGGATGTGATGCCCTATTGGGGTCAGGGGGAGGTAGATAGCCTTGCCATTTCCCCCAAGCTATTAGATGCCAGCACGCTGGGGGACTTTAGATAAAATTTTTCCCTGCTGCAGGTTTGTTGTTTATTAATAAAGTTTAAATCATTCCAAGCCTGTGTCTTGTGTGCTTCTTTGGGGGGTGCCAGTGTAAAGGTAGCAGGACCCAGAGGGAAGACATCTGTTTCCAGCAATGTCCAGATAGGATTAGGTGGGAAGACATTCATCTTTTTCTTATATATTATGGTGTATCTTTTCTTGTATTGTTTTTTTTTTCTTTTCCCACCCAATGCATGCAGAGCAATATCAGCCAATGCAGGTACTTAAAAAAAATTGAATAGCTAATACAAAGAAAAGGTATTTCTCCTGATCTTTTTCTTTGGAGAAACGAATGCATGCTTAGAACATTGCATGCAAGTCTGTTTCAGGATACAGTTCAGAGCCATCTTAATGGAGATTTTTGTCACTGTTGAATGAGATGTGAATTTCACCAATGGCAATATGTTTAAAAGCTGGTTTCATATTAGAACATTTTTTTCTACTTCTCTACACAATTTCCATAAACAGTGCAATATAATATAGACTCAGAACACTTGATTACGTTCTCTTTAAAGGCAATCATTGCACAACATTGAAATTTTCTACCCCACTTCCAGTCCCTAATTCCAAGCTAACCGTTTAGTTAACCGTTTAACTTCAGCTAAAGAAATCTGTTTTTATTGGTTTATATTAGAACTATAACATGGTGGCCCAGAAAAAAACTGAAATGTGCATATTTGAAGATGTATAAAGTATGTTAAAAGAATCATTTTCAAACTTTTAGAAATTTAATGAGGAAACATTACAAATCATTTTTATTTTGCAAAATTAGATTTCCAATCTTTCATTAACGTGTATTAACAATGTCAATTCTGGATTAATTGGAGGGGTCGGGTTGGTTCAGCATCCTGTAATCAATTTTATTGATATGCAGTGTCATCTACAAGTGTTATACTGCCCAAAGAAATATACAGAGGGCTAAACAAAAGGAAAATATTGCTGTGCAATCAGGTTTGCATTCCGTGGTATCGCTCACTTTCAAACATCGGACATTAGATGATGTCCAGCATCGATTCCAGCATGAGCTAATGTTCATTCACAAGGGCATTTGCTTTTACCTAAGCAGTTGGGTTTGGTCATTTATTATTACGATATACTCTGATATACAAAGTGATGTACAGACCTTCACTTTAATCCAACAAGGGACCATGTGGCTTGAAAGTAGGCACCCTCAAACGTATCCTTTGCTTAATGTGGAATGATGTGTGTAAACAGCTTCTGGGTGCCCAATTTACCAGCCTGTGATGTGTGTGTGTGTGTGTGTGTGTGTGTGTGTGTGTGTGAGAGAGAGAGAGAGAGAGAGAGAGAGAGAGAGCCTACTTATTGACTCTGAATAACAGTCTATCAACTGTTCAGGTCAGATGCAGACTAGGAAGTTGAATTTAGTCCTTCCTGTTCTCCTCTCAACACAGAGGTGATCAGCAGTATTAAGTCTATCTAACTAGGACTAAAGGCATACAGCTCTAGAATAGATGATCCACTAGGACAAGGATTTGGGTGCTCATATAAAAGAATTCGATGAACTAGTCCCTTAATATTCCTTCATATTCATTTTACAGAACACAGAGCTGAGGCTGAATGACAACATCCTGCCAGAGACCATTCACTGAACACACATTTGAAGCTGAGTTTCCAAAATGTAAGAGTTCAGTAACCTTCTCAGAGCCCAATCCTATTTGTTGCCAGCCCAGACCATACGCTGCCACCAAAGTGGGATGTACTGCATGATATGGACTGTGGGAGGAGGGGACAAGACAGCCCAGGAGAAGTAAAAAAACTTCTTTATTTTTTCTCCATAGACTTCCTGGTCACCAATGGGTCACCAGCAAAAAAAGCTGGTGTAAGTCTGAAGAGACTTCTGGGGATGGGTCTGAGCTGGGAAAGGGGTTAGGATCTTGGCATGTGTGGCTGCCATTGAGATTCTCCCCCTCTTGCTCCTCAGCTGCTCCTGGCCTGGCCTGCTGCAGCAGAGGTTCAGCAGCCCACTGCCGCTGCGACAGGGCTTATCGGCTGCCACACCATCAGTAGTGAGTCACCCAATGTTGGGGTGGCTCATGGAACCGCAGGCTTGGAAAAGACTGGGCCACCATAGTAATTACCCTGGATTACAGCACATGAGGAAAGTATCCTTGAATTACTACTTCAAAGTTGTGCATTTCTATTTAAAATCTGCTGCAAAAAATCAAGAAGGAGCCACCCACCCCCATCTCTCATAAGCCCTGAATGTCATCCCTTTTCCCAAACTGCAGGGACCTAATTGTCCCAGACAGGTGTAAGTTTCACCTGTGTGAAACTAGTATCAGATATCTGGCCCTTTATGAGACGAAGGTCTTAATTAGAGACAAAACACAGGAACCTGCCATAATTGGAGTGGACCTCTCTTTTAAAACAAACACTTAATTGGCCAATACTGCATACTCAGCAACAAGGATTTTGCTGTACTTTTTGAGTAGGCCAAAATGGGTAGGTTCAGTGGTGCTCTCCCACTAGGCTTAGGTAGGCCATCTACCCTGGAGGAAAAAGATCACTCAAAAATATAGACAAGGGAAAAGGTATCCCCCTTTTCATTTGTGTGTCGTATCCACTAAGTGTCCTTTATTGTTTTAACTAGGAGAGGCAAATTAATCATTGAAAATACTGGTCTGACAGTAATTAATAAGCAGAGACACAGAGGGCCCAGTTGGCTGGAAGAAACATAATCATGGAATTGGGGATGGATTTTGCTTTCCCTGCTGTTCCTGGGACTGCTATCTAGGAGGGGCTCCTGATAAGCTTTTAGAGTGGCAGAAAAGCTGCCATCGTAAAATTAGGTAGACCTCCATCAAAATGTTTCACCACTATCAAATTTGGTTGCACCATTAGTTAGTTAACTAGTGGTTAATTTTTATTGGTCTCAATCAGTGGTTCTCAAACTTTTCTGCTCTGCAACCCACTTTCAGTGCAGAGCTTAGCAGCGCAGAAATATTGGCAGTGATGTGATGACATCATCATGTCATTGCCAACACTTCTGGGTTACCAAGCTCTTGTATTTTCTTTTAATGTAAAAAGCCCAACTCTGGAGCATGTTCTCTATGATGAGCATGTTTTTGTCAGTGAAAACATGATGCAGCCTGGCCCAGAGCAGGCCGAAGACTGCAGACCAAGTCTTGGCACTCTGCTCAGTGGACTTTGGTCGGCTCTAGACTGAGTCACACTATGATCTCACTTAGAACTCTCATCGGTGAGAACACACGACGGAGGCAGGGCTTTTCACATTTAAAAAAATGCAGCCTCTTGGCAACCTGGAAGTGTTGGTGGTTCTGGACAACCCACAGTTTGTGAAGTGCTGGTCAAAACTTTCAGTGAGCTGCTTTAGCACTACATGTCAAAGGCCTTTCATATTTGTTTATTACACAGAAAGGTCCTTGTTTATTTCAATGTATGTATTTCTCTACATGGGACACAAGGTTAATATATAGATTGGGATTTAAATTTAAAACTCCCTGTGAACATACCCAAGCCCTTGGCATCTTTGAAATAGCTCTTTGGATGCTGGCCACAGTCCATTTTCCATTTCACTTTCTAGTAATGGCCATACTAATGGAGACTGCAAGCATGAGACTCTGTACTTTGGCCTGATAGTTACACATGCCACTAAGCCTGAAGTTGTTTTTTTTCTTTTTGAATTTGCAAAATGTTTCATGACTTTGAGATCACAAATATTTATGCAATTTAAGAAGCCAATTTGGACGCCACAGTAAAACTCTCTGATGCAATCAGTGGAAGACAACTATTATTTAGAGGCCATTTGAAGGCACACCAAGTGGAAAGGGCATTTTTCAAACGCTAAAAGGCTTTACAGTATATCAGATGTCTAACGTATCTCATTTGCTCCATGGAGCGCTGAAAGTTTATACACACCTTCCTTTTGCAAAGCAGTAAATCCAGTAAAAATGCAACATAAACAAATGCTAATGACTTCCTGGGAAAGCATGTGCAGTAAACATACGCCGCCAACTTTTTCTATCTCATAGAGGAAAGTAATAAGAATTTTAAGAATTATTTGACCCCATAACCATACTTGGCTTTAGATGTCATGCCCTTTAGCACTGTGCGCCTTTGGTAAGAGCAGATGACTGAATTTTGTAGACTAACAGTCCAATCTTAATCCACTCCCTGTACGACGATGCAGCAGAGCCAACATGGTGCTTGCTGTGGTACCTACCCCTTTCCCCCGGGTAAGCCATGCTGGCCTACTTAGACCTGTGCCAACTATAGACCTTTGGAGTCTCCCCTCGAATGTCACCCTCCTGAAAACCTTGGAATTCATAGTTTAACATCCAGTGCTGACCACCTAGCATTCTCAGAGCAGTCAATCTGATCGTTATAATTATAACTCTGAAATCCATATAACACATTTGTTGCTTCACGTAGCAGTTCTCTCAAGTGCCATTGTTGAATGCCGGCCTGGTTGTGCAAGCAGTAGTAGCTCTATGGGCAACAACCTAGATTGGGGATGAACAGCAAGATACATTACACCTGGAGAGATATACCCTTGTCAAGTAATATCGATAGTGCTGTGTAAATGGGAAGGGCAGGATAGAAATCAAATTTTAAGTAAGCAAATAATAAGTAATATTGTGCTGAGCTCAGGAGTATTTGTTGTGATGGGCTCATGCCCCACTTCTCCATGTGGGGAGACGTTCCAGGCGCATAGCTTTATCTGAGACCTGGTTTCCTTGGGGTGAAGGAAACCCCTGAAGGCTTATGATGTTTTTGTAATGTTTGCTTTGTTTGCAAATATACATGTTTGAGTGAGGTAGTGCACTGCTGCAAAAGTAAGAACAGGTAAGTTCACCAGCTGGCAGCCTTGCACTTCAAAAGGTGCCTTGACTAGTGGCTTGGTCATCCCTTTTGCTTCCATTTCAGCCTCCGTGTTTCACTTTGAGACCCAAAGTCCGCCTGTCTCTCCTGTCTCCCAATACAATGCATCAGTTCACGCTGCCTTTGTCTTTTTGCTGACCACAGGAAAGGAGAAATGAGTCATCTGACACTCCGCTGTGCCTGTTTGACTTTAATAAGCTTTTTTAAAGGGAGGGGGCTGCCTTGATTCACTTCTCAAAAGTCTGGAAAGTAAGTTTTTTTTTTTTTTTTCCATTTCTTACCTCTTCTGACCAGCCTGGTCCTCATTTGGTACACTGGATGCAGTGAATGTTGCACCAGCAACCCTGCATCCAGTGCTCCAACCTGGAATAGTTATTGGGCAGTAAGGACTCAATCCAATACTCGCAAGATGGATCCTCCGCTGGCACTTACTACTGTAAAGCAACCAGTGGCAGTTGTAAAAGGCACTCAGCACACTACTCAATCTGCTGCTGGGTGCACCAGGGTGAAGGCCTATGCCATCCTGCCCACATCACCACATCTCCTGCCACTCGTCAGAGCAGATAAGTCAGTAGAAAAGGCGGGAGAGAAAGGGAGAACAGAATGGAGTGGGGAGGGGGCAAAATGGGATGGTGAGGGGAGGGGGTGGGTGGATAGGGTCTGGGAAGGGGATGCATAGGCGACAGTGGCAGCTGCCAAATCCTAACTCCCTTCCTGGATCTGATCCCATGGCGTGGGTCCACAAGGACCTGCATCAATTATTTAGCTAGTGCAGGTCCAAGTAAACCCTCCCATGGGATTTTTCCCTTACCCAGAGAAGACCTCCACAACTATCCACCCAACACAGGATGCAACAGTCACCATTTTGGTGCTGCTGCATTGGTGGGGGGCAAGGATAGGATTGGACTGCCTGTAAGTTTCTTAAATAACCCTGTGCCTAGGGGTCTCAAGACAAATCTGTCACTCTGTAGGCAATGCATCAGTATACCTTGGCAGAATTTCACACTGTTATGTTAATGTTTTGCAAGTGTTGTTCAAAAAATAGGCATGATATCTGAAAGTTTTTAACAGGAGCTTCATGTAAGTATGGCAACATCATATCTCTCTCTCTCTCTCTCTCTCTCTCTCTCTCTCTCTCATTCTAAGCTTTCACTTTTCACTATTTTCCTCTGGTTTATCACACGTACTTTCTTTCAGCCTGTCAGAATTATTTCCGACTCCCTCTTTGTCCACTTTAATTGCAGAACATACAAACACAGCAATTCATCTTTTTTCCCCCTCAGGTTTTTTTTTTTCTCCTCCACTTGACAGGATACTTCTTTTCCTTTAAATTAGAGGTGAAGAACTGTAGGCAAAACACTGAGAGAACAATTAAGATATTTTTGGAAACCAAAAAGGAAAAAAAAAACTTGGGGAACCCTTTGCTTTAATACTGATATGATGATTGAAGTCCGGAATTATGATTATTAGAGACTTTGTGGTTTATGTTTGCTATAAATCTAATCGCCGCTTACATTATGCCCTCTTTCAGCAAGACTGTGGCTATATATACTGCAGACATCTATGATGACAGACAGCACCTTTGAGAAGAGGCAGATAAACAAAATATTTTACATACTTAAGCTTTGCGGTGTCTAATGGATTCATATCATGGAGAGAAAAAGGCTTCATTAGAGGAAATGCACCAGGTGCTGGAAAGTAGATTTACCACAGAGATTTCATTTGAGTTATCTGCAGCAGCTTAATGGGAAAAGCTGCCTGCTCACTCAGCCCTTGGATTCCGGAGTACAAAATGGACGAAGGAGAACAGCATGGAACCGACAAAAGTTCCCTCAGCAAATCTGATAGTGCCCAGACTGACAGGGTGCGGAAGCTGACAGGATGCTGCCTCTGAGACTCCCAGTGGACCAGTGGCAATGTTCTGCATTGTCTTAAGGAAGTTGAGATGTGAGGCAGGAGGTTCACTGTGTTAATGCTGTTCTCAGTAGGGGAAGATGGTATAATGTGGGAAATTATCTACCTTTCTACATCTAACACTTGTATTCTGTAAAATGTCAGCGGAATTTCAGTACAATATTGTGCATTTCCTCCAGGGAACCAGCAACGCATCTGTTCTTTTGAAGAGGTGGACCTACATGAAATATCGTGGATAAATGTTTCTGCTTTTTAAAAAATTCCTCTGAATTCATGATTGCTATGATGTGGCAGTAGTAAAATTTAAAGTCCCTTGTTATGCCCAGTTTCCAGCCTTGTTCACTCATTCAGTAACTGTGGCCAGTGTCCATGGTTACAATGGCAAAAGGAGCATGCCAGGAATTCCTATCCCCACAGAGCTTCATAGGTCCATCTGACCCCCACCCCAGATACATTTGTCTACAATGGCAAACGCTGTACCTGGAGTGAGTTTCTCTCCATGAGTTGGAATGCTGCATTTTTCAATTGACCATCTTATACTGTCAGATCCTTTGGGGCATCAAACTATCCCTTTTGCCTCTGTGCCAGTCATCTCAGGCAGGTATCTGGGATGGGATGGCAGAAGCGCACACCTCCACTGACTCACCTCTACTGCTTCTCCTCCTCCCACCCCCTGGATTGATTGTGAACTCTGGCTCACAACTCTTGTCCTCTATACTTTCTCTTCTGCTCCATCACCATCTGCCTTGTCCAATCCAGAACGAGGCTGGAATGTCATCAGTTAAAGGGAGGGCAGCACTGCCTCACCTGCCAGAAGGACTTGGGCCAGCCCTTCACATGGTGCATATAGAAGAAGAAAAAAGAGGAGAAGGAGAAACACATTTTTGCAAGTATATTAATATATAAAATAGTACGTTACATATACTATATATACATATACAAAGCATAAGAACATATGCAAGTCTCTGTGTGTGCCCCAATTACTGCACCATGCAAAATGAAGAAATTGATATTGGTCAATATTCCAGTACCCCAGGGTATTGATTTGGTTTTGTGTGTACATTTCTAACCTTCAATGTGCAAAATGCTTGATGAAATAATAGAAGAAGCCAGAGGGTGGGGTGGGCTAGGCTTAACTCCAGGTGTTTGGCTTCCCATGAGTCATGACTGTCAGAAGCAGCATTATGCAAAATAAGCAGACATGCGCATGCACTTCTACACAGTGGGCATTATTCACACATGTATCTTACTGCAAAGCACCCAGGTTACTTAGCTACATAGATACAGAGACCTCTGGTCTCCTACCCACTGATGGTAAGAAGAAGGTAAGGAGCGCCTGACTGATTTGGTCCAAAAGCTAACTCCAGCATCCTGTTTCCCCCAATGGCCAACTAGGTACTTCAACAAAATATAAGAGCTGTTGTCATATTGCTAACAGACTCATGTCAAAACATTGGCAAGCCCATATAAGAAGCCTAGCTTTGAGAGTGTTTCAAAAACCATTATATTGTATTTGTGAGTCAATATCAACAATTCGTCATCATAACAGTAATTGCTATCATAGCAGTAGGAGTCAAAAATATCCCTCTGTCCCACATGCAAAGCTTTGAAAGACGCTTGCTGGAAGGGGGGCAGGTGGGTGCTCCCTGTGGAGTTATGGCTACAGCCCCATAATCATCTTTACACAACTTGGGAGAAGTTTAACTATCGGCACTTCAAATCACTGACAGCAATGCAATTACATTTAAGGGCAAAATATATATTACATTGATAATGTGCTTGGCCCCAGTACGATTCATTTTCCTCCACTCAGTAACACCTGTAGGAGCCAATCTGGATTGGTACTATGGTGTGAGGAAGGGGAGCTTTAACCTTTTGCCCCACCATGGTCCCACTCTCGATCAGGTTCTTTCTCTGACTACTATTTGTCCCTGGAGTTGACATAAAGATGGAGCTGTAGTTTGGCGCAGACATGGCTTTTATTTGACCCTCTCACATGTGAAGGAGCTCACTGAGGTTCATTTTTGTAGTATTAAGCCATGCTTCAGTTGATCATTTAAATTGGGCTGAAGTCTTTCTTAATGGCACATGCATTTACATCAGCTGCAAAACGGATCATCAAATCTTTAACCACTGGTGTCATCAAGTTAAAAAGCAAACACTATTACTAATTTTCTTAATCATAGTAATAGAAACAAGGGCATACAACCACATACATTACTTGGATATAGAGAATTGTGTGTATCTCTTGATAAGTGCTTAAATTAATGTTCCTGCTGTTAGTTGTAATCAGTCCAAATGATCCATGTTTGACTTACTTAAGGCGCAATCCAAACCCGTGCTGGAGCAGGCAAGCCAGGAGGCTTGTGCTGCATCCAACGCAGGTTTGTGGGCAGCAGCAGCGCAGCCAGGGGTAAGGAGAAACTCTTCCCCTTACCCCTGGGTAAGGGCTGCTGGCCCCAATGGGTCTCCTTGGACCTGCGCCACCTCTGGAGGTAGTGCAAGTCCGAGGAGAGCAGAGCGACTTGAAGCCACTCCGTTCTCCACAGGGATGGGGGTTAGGATCCGGCGTAACTGCCGGGTCTCAGCCCTGCCTCCGGCTCCCCGCACACCCGCCCCCAGGGCCACCCATCGCCCGCTCTTTCCCCGCCCAGAAACGCCTCCTTCCCTCCTCCTCCCTGCCCTCCCCACGCCTACCTTTGCTGCTTGTGCCAGCTCGAGCGCGCCAACACAAGCTGCTGCAGGGAAGCGGTGGTGAAGGCTTATGCCAGCCCCTGCAGACCGGCGCTCCTCGGAGCGCCGGACTGGCTTCCTCGCGAGGAGGCGCAAATGTGCTTTACAGCATGTTTGCAACCCTCTTATGCCAGCCCAAGTGCTGGCAAAAGGCACCCTTTGGATTGCCCCCTTAGTCAAATAAGCAGAAGTTTGCTGATTCACAAGTTGCTAATTCATCTTTTTGCAATTCACCTTTTTATGCGGTTACTGGGGACACTGGTGGTTTTGCTGGGCTAGCTGTACCAGCGGGCGTGTCTTGGGCTCTGCTGTCTCACCTCCTCCCCCATCCTTACCAGGCCTTTAGACTCTCAATGATTTGAAACAGACAGCAACTACTTTCTCAGTACTGTGTTCAAAGTGGTAGGAGCGTGCATCACACAACATAGTCATCCCAATCCAGTCAGGGCATCATATGTGTGAGGGCTGAGTTCACCTATTCGGTTTCTGCAGAGACCACGAAGTTGTAGGAGTCATGGTGGAAAAGGTCTAATTCTCTCTGGAGAAAGAGGCTACAGAGGAAGCCCTTAACACACATTTGAGATGCGAGCTGCAAAGGGAGCAGAGCAAGCAAGCCAAGCTGTCTTTTTTGAGAAGCAGGGTACTTGGACAGAGATGTTAAGTGGCCCAAAAGGGTGGATGTGCTAGCTAGCAACTTTTGCTAGTGCATGAGGGGATACAGAGAGGGAAGGCAGGAAAGGAAAGGCAGTTATGGGATGTTGCCATCCTAGATGCTTTGTTTCCTTTGTTTTACAAAGTTGATTTTCCCTAATTCAGGAGTCCAAAGTGATAGCTATAGTCACAAGATGCCAAATGTGCTGATCCAGCAGGATTTGGAGCTGGAAGGCATCAGCTACATTTTGGAGGTGTGAAAACTCCAAGGAGTAAACATGTTTCCATTCAAATTTGGAGCATTGAACTCAATGGATTAATGGGAGGGCGATCACATGGTTCAATGAAAAGTGTGGCCTTTCTGGCCTTCAGATCTGTGGCCTATTGACATCAGTCCTGTAAATTGCCCCATTACCCACCTGTGTTCTTCAGGCAAGAACTAAGCACCGAGCACCTAGTACACACGTTTAGATGCAAGTCTCATGTATGCTTTAAATTAAAGGAAATAAACAGAAATAAAATATTGACCATGTAACAGTCTGAAATCGTACATTAACCAAGAATGTTCTGTGGAATCTTCCATAAATATTTCTTGAACAGCAGAGTTTCTTTTCAATTCAGTTGCAATAAAAATGTAGATATTGGTATTCATACACTAGCAGAGCTTTGGAACTTGTCTGCATGATTAGGTCAGCAGAAGCATTCAACGTGGATTGTGTATTCAATCAAATCTGACACCAAATATGTACATTTGTGTCACAAGTGACTTTAGTGACCTGCTTCGAAGCAGGGATACCAACATCATATATTTGTGAATATTCCACAGACTGTTGTTTTGTTTACTAGTGCCATGAGAATCTTGCGTACATTTGAAAAGGAACAGAATGATTTTTGAATGCCTCACAAAGCCAAAATTCACCTTTGACCCGCAATGACCTCATGTGAATGTTCCTCTCTAGTTCGGTTGGTCAACAAGTATTTCAGGAGGATGCAATTCAAGTATGAAAATATCAAGGG
This sequence comes from Tiliqua scincoides, assembly GCF_035046505.1. Taxonomy (NCBI): domain Eukaryota; kingdom Metazoa; phylum Chordata; class Lepidosauria; order Squamata; family Scincidae; genus Tiliqua; species Tiliqua scincoides. Next base: position 108,233,182 of record NC_089821.1, read on the forward strand.
GAACAAAACACGTTAAGTAATTCTACAATACCAATTTTGAGGGTCACAATCAAGCTCTGGCTTATGCCAGATTCTAAACACAGAATACAAAATTCTCTACTAAAATCATAGTTCTTGTCCTATTTCAGAATCGTTTGCTAGTGTCAATAAATAAAAATAGATGCACAATTTGCTTATTTCTTCTTTTTCTTCAAGCTGTAGTCCGACTTATGGCAGTCCTATGGCCTAAATGGTGCCAAAGTTTTCGGTCTTGAACAATTTCTTTCAGTTGCTCTATGTTCTGATTAATGTCATCCTTGACGGTGTCCAGCCATCTTGTCCTTTGATGACCTGGCTTTCTTTTTTTTCCGCCAACCATTCCAAAAAAAATTGCTTTTTCCATTGAATAGTCATCATTCAATAGTCCTTTCCATAGTCACCATTAAATAAGCAAATTAACAGCCCAATCCTATCCTCCCTGCCAATGCAGCCACACCAAAAAGGCTTGTGCTGCATCCTGCAAGGGGAGGCAATCCCGGAGATCGTCTCTCAGTAGGAAACATTAGTTCCTTCACCCAGTGGTAATGTTCTGAGGCCCAGACAGGCCTACTTGGACCTGGGACTTTGCACACTGCTGGAGAGAATGTTACAACTACAATAAGGCAGTTCCTGCTAGCAGAACATTCATTCCACCAGCGAATTCACCCAATAGGATTGGGCTGTATGTAACTTTACAACAATAGGGATTCATAAGCATGTCTCATATTACATACAGGTTAGGTTCAAGGAGAAAAGTCAACCTTGCCTTGATATTTAAAAATGTGAATACTCCTATGCAACATTTTTTATCTGTTCTGAACTCCTTTGGATGATTAAACATATTACTGAATCCATTGGCTACCTTGCTTAGTAAGGTTTGTATCAGTATCCAAATCAGAAAATCTCCTTTTCAGACTTCAGGAATTCCAAGGTTGTTTCCAATACAATTTCTGATCCACATTGCTGAGTGTTAAATGATCAGGAAGTGATCCATTACACTACATGATGTCACTCTTTGTAGCTGCTCACAGCAAAGTGGTAATCCATAACCACTAATTCTTCTTTAAATGAAATCCTCCCAGCCAGCAAAAGACAGCTGAATTCCCTCTGCTGTTTGTTAAATTAAAACCTTTATTGCAAAGTCAAATAGCAAGCCCCATGATTAAGTTCCGCACTCTAGATCCCTGTTCTGTTATTCTGGTGTCTTACAAGAGTATATGTTAAAGGAGAATATTAGAATCCCTATTGGCAACATGGACTGCAAAATAAGAATATTGCCTTAAGAACATAGCATAGCATACATTGTGTTCTTCTCCCCTTCACAAACAAATTGTGCTGATAGTCAGAGAAGAATAATTTTTGCCTCATCTAAATATGTAGAAGAGAAGGCAGAGAAGATAAGAGCAAGGCACAAGGCCAGCAGCATGAATTATGCATTCCATATCAAATTCTTACTCTTCTATATATCTGCTGCTGCTTTTACATAGGAAGAAAGTGAGGGGGGGGGGGAGAAAGAAATTAGGATGAAAGACATATTGAGCAATTTTCCCCATAACTGGTTCTTACTCACCTTAAATGTAAAATTTTATTTAGCTTATTTCATAGGGACACATCTTTATTAAGGTTGCACATTTACACAGGTCCCTTTGAAAGGATTTAATGCAAACAAGCCAGAAATAATGAAGAAGAAACACCTTCAGACTGTTCTCTGAAGAGCTTAGCACCGAGGAGGATGGCAGGAAAGAATTACTTTATAATATTGATTTTCTTGGGAAAATCAAAGCAGGATAAGTCAAATAGACCAATTCTCTTTTTTTGCAAAACTCCATGGAAGCGCTCAGAGCTGTGAATTTACATGTCAAAAACTGCTTTGAGTCAGCCAGCCTCACATGCAAACAAGACCGGCTTGCGTATGATTACTCTAATAAAGCGGCTAATGCTGGAAGGCAGCCTTGGCTCATTTGTGAACACATCTCTTTTTAAAATAATCGCTTCACACACCCCCACAGCTCAATTGTATTTAAAACATGGTTAGAAGTCTTTTCATTTTGATGGAACAAACACCTGACTAGATCCTTTGGGGAGCGCATGGCTGCCACCACCCATCTCTCCCATATACACCTCCATCATGGTAACTCTAGGAAGAGAAACGCAGGATGTGATGTTGTTGGATTGAATCCAAATGTTCCCTTCCTCCTTAGAAGGCGTCTTTGTCCAGCATAAGGAATCCTTCCATTGTAAGAAGGGAACCTTTGCACCCAAACCACTGTGATCAGCGTTTTCTTATTCTTGCAATGGATAGTCAATAAATTAATTGGAAAGGGGGGAAGGAAAATGCTGGATGTCATGGCATTACAAAACCAGAGAGATATCTGGATAAACTTAAGGGTGCCATGCAGGAAGGTTTCAGTGCTCCCAGCCTGCCTATTCTCTCTTGCAAATTCTCCCCCACTGGCCCCAGTACTTGCACTTTGAGGCCATAGTTCTGGCCCAGGGTTGCAAACCTCATGTTTGCCGTGTAATGTGTAGTTCTGCTATGCTCAGCAAGGTACATGAAGCCTGCTTAACCATAGCATATAAAGTATGAATCCTATCCTATAAAGTCTGACCTGATTACCACAAACGTGAATGCAGTACTGTCTGTTTAATGCCAGTGTACATGATGCTTTACACAGAGGGAAAGGAGAAAAAGAGCAGAGTAAAATGGGGAAGCATATACAATTGTTTAGTTACATGCATTTACAGTTCAATCATAACCTGCACTGACACAGCCAGGCCACGTTGCCTGTATCCAGCACAGGTCAGGAGATGGTTGGAGCTCTCCTTGGGGTAAGGGGATATTTTTCCCCTTACCCTGGGTGCCCCAGCCTACCCTATGGGACTACTTGGATTTTCCCCAGCTTTGGCTTAGGACTAGTTCACACACACATGTTGATCTCTGGCTGACTAGAGCATCAAGTGGCAATTTCCATATGTGAATGTGCCATCACAGATCAAATGCCACAGACAGTGCTTTCATGTGACTTTTAATCAAACACAGTGATTTTCCATGGAGCATGAGTGGGGTTGCATATTATTGCAGACTACAGCATGCCTATAAGAAATCTTCTCCCTCCCTCTACTAAGAACACCTCCCACACGACACAGCACTGTCACAGTGTGAGTTTCCTCACCAATAGCAGCAGCAACCAATGGCATGGAATGTGGAGAGTCTATTAGATGAAACCTCCATCACCTTTGAAGCAGTTCCATACATGACTTCAGCAAACATTGTGAGTCATTAAATAATGAATAATTAACCATGAGAAATTAAGGAAAAATGTATATGTATGAATCAGGTGGTCACTAAACACTAGTTGCTAAACCAGCCATTTTCAACCACTGTGCCATGGCACATTGGTGTGCTGTGACTTGTCCACAGGAATTTGGGGGAAGGTTATTTATAAGTAGGGCCAATGGGGGAATGTGAGAACCCCACTCGCAGTATGGTATGCTTGTCAATTGTCAAAAACCTGATGGTGTGCCTTGACAATTTTAGTGCCTTGTCAGTGTGCTGTGAGTTGAAAAAAGTTGAAAATGGCTGTGCTAAACAATAAAACAATTTTTGTTTCCTGATATGGTTATGTGTGAACTTACCACATTAGTTCATATTCATGATACAATTTTACCTTGGAAAATGCAAGGGGAAGTCACCTTGTGACTTTTGTACTGCCTCAAAACTAGTCATAGAAATGGGCCTCACTTAATGAGAATTATAACTACAGGCTTCACATCCTGTTTTCAAGACAGGTGTAATCTTATTATTTTTATTATAAAGGCCTCAAAAGGAACTTATGATTCAGGTACTTTTTCTTCAAAGGCACCTTCTTACTTCCAGGTGAACTGATTACTGACAGGACAATCAAACCCCTGGAATAAATCAAGCTAAAAATTGTCAGACCAACAAGATGATGCATTTTTACACCATTGTTCAGAAACATCCTAGGTTTTCTTTTTTTTAATACAAAAAAATTAAGTCAAACTTTTCACACTTTGATTTATGGACCTCATTTTTTTAATTCCTTAACTTTTTACTATTTGCTGACCTATTTTTGATACATCAAATAACTAAATGTCTCTGTGCCACCAATGAATGACTGAAATACTTGGGATTTTATGCTCTGAACTGTGATAACTTCAGGGAACCTTTGAGCAGGTGTTCCCTGTGTGGCCTGTCCTGAAGCAATTGTCACTGACAATCTAACTTGTTCCTTTGTGAATAAATTCAAGCCGGCTTTGGCATGCTGAATAAATTTGATACCAAAACTAATTTCGTGGAAGAGTTCTGCTTTCTTTTTAAGGGCTGTGGTGTTGTTTTGGGGTTTTTTGGTTTTGTTTCTTTGTCTTGTTTTTTCAAAGCTTTCAGGGAGAATAGTTTAAAAACATTTAAGGGTTGTGTGGGGTTCTCATGGTTCTTGACCCAGGACCCCAGGATGCCAGTGCCAACCTGTCTAGTAGTTCCTCTCCAGACACCAGTCCCTTGCTTATCAGGGCTTTGCTCTCTGTGAGGCCGTGAGGATGTTTCCCATCTGGGTCCTCATCCCAAGTTTGGATCACCCTGTGGTAAACTGGCACTTTGCAAGCAAGAATAACTTCAGGCAAGAATAAAAGCAGAATCAACACAACTGTTCAAATGAAACTAGTAGCGCAATTCAAACCTGCAAATTCGCCAGCACAGAGGTTCTGCTGAAGGTTTCACAAACATGCGGTAAAGTTTGCAGCACCAGGAGAGTAAGCAGTGTGTAGTAAGAGCATGGAGGCCTGCACTGCCCCATGACACTGCAGGCAGAGGAGCAGCTGCCAGTGGAGGTAAGCAGCAGCGGGGTGGTGGGAGGGTGGAACGGTGGCGGAGAGGGGTGTTTTTGGGCAGGGGGAGATGTATCAGGAACAGGAGGTGGCAGGATCAGTGGTGCAGGCCTCCACCATATCCTATCCTCTCCCAGACCTGAACACCCTTCATGGGGCTGCTCAGACTTGCACCAGCTAAATACCCAAAAGAGTAACAGATGCATGTTTTCATACAGCAGTTTCCATGCCACATGGAAATTGTTTTTGACACTGAGGAGTGTGTCAAAAGCAGCTTGTGACATAATATGGAAACATAGGATGTCTACCATCAGTCAGTTGTTCCACAGGGTATGCCCAAACCCTCTTCATGCCAGTTACTCAGATTTGATTAGTACCTAGTGATAAGACCTTGACAGAGGTATGGAATTCCCTCCCATGGAAATATGTCAGACTCCCGACTCTGGTTGTTTTTAAAACAAGTTTAAAAAACCATTTTTATGACATGGGCAACCCAATCTTATACTTCAGAAATTCTGAGTTGTATAGAATATGGCATATGTCCTCAGATGCTGGTGCAACAACAGCTTCATCAAAGATGATGAAGTCCTGTTGTTATTGCCTCTGTTCTGGTGACACACAAGCCATGGTGCAGGTAACCAGCAGTGGCAATGTTGCCACTGGAATACTGTTAGGTCTTTCCATGTCCTACCGCTGGCTTAAAAAAAGGTTCCTTTCAGCTGACCAGTTCCCCCACAGGGACTCAGACCCTGCCCTGAGGCTCTTGTACTCAGGGGGCATGAACTCTGAATGTGTGTGTGTGTGTGTGTTTGTGTGTAAGATAGAGAGAGCGAGAGAGAGATGTCATGGGCAGGGCCTAGGAGAAGGAGGGTAAAGGGAGTAATTTGTACCTGGGCCCAGGGTCAGAAAGGGGGCCCAGGAGCCAAAGGACGATGCCCTGAAAGTTCCTGGGACCTGACATTTTCCTATCTTACCTGAACTCACTGTCAGCACATAATGCTGGGGCACAACCATGTGCATGCAGTGTTAACTGTTGCTGCCAGCCATACACACCAGGCCCAGGAAAGCATCCATGACCCTCCTTAACACAGTGTCAAATCTGGGAGGAAACTGGCCTACTACAGTAACTCTTTGGTTTGTGGATCCCATAACCATGAAGTAGTGTATAGAAGCTCAGGGACCCAGCTGTGGGGCTACAGCTGCTGCAGAAGTTCATTTTGATCTATTCTAGTGTGAGCCTAAATACAAGAATGCTTATTTTCTGCAATCCATTTTATATATTTCAAAAATTTTAGAGAGCCTTAGGAGTGTGTCTGGTTTTCTGTATTATTTTATCTAGCTGCTATGCCGCATGGTTGGGTAGACCTGGACTCTGCATCAAGAAGCCTAGTAGACCTGAGCTCCAAAAACTATTGTGGCTGTCAGCAGCCTCCCCCGCCCTAGTTTGCCCCCCTCCTGTTCTGCTTGCCCCCATTGCCCCCCTTCCCCTTTAGGAAGGGGCCCAGAAGAAACTTTTTACTCCTTGCTAAAATTCCTCTCATAGGCCCTGGTCATGGGGGCTTTCACCATGATTAGCAATGACTTCTGTCACTGGATTGCTCATTCCTGGGAGATGACAGGAAGCATTGGTATGGTGGCTCATTGGACTGATGCCCAATCAGTCCTTGGTTTGGTGCTTGGTTTGCCCTGAGGCGTTTTCCTAACACTGATGTGAGGTGGGGGAATCACCACTCCATGATTGTTGGATGATGTTGGGGTTTCCATGATTGTTAGTGAAGTTACAGGGAGGGCTGTTTCACTGTTTGAGCTCTTTTCCCTTCTCCCTTTGTTCTGGACAGGCATGGCTCAGATGGAGCAGGAACACCAGCACTACTTGGGTATAAGATTGCACCATTAAGCACTGTTCCAATTCCCACAGCATCTTCATATGTGAAGATCAGTGAGGTTGATGCATCCTGTCCGCCTTGGCCCCTCCCCCATCTGCACCATGAGCCCATTCTACAAGGCTGTTGTAAGGATTACTGAGGAAATGTATGCAAGTTCTTTGAAAATGCACTGTATAATTATTACTGGTAGTAGTATATACATTCAATTTGTCCTCTGCATTCTGGGACTGACAACCCAATCCTAATTTCCAATTTACAACAGTGGGACACTATCCCACTGCCATAAATTGGCTACCAACAAAGGGTGGAGCACACCACTGGCAGCCATATTAGACCTATCACTGCAAAGTGGCAGCAGCAAATTCATGGATGGGGAGGAGGAGTAATGGGGCATGGAACCAGAGGCCGGTGGGGTTGATAAAGTGGCAGCTACACACACTGGATCTTATCCCCTCTTTTCAAAACCTCACACCATTTCTCTCCTTGGACATATGCCACCAGAATGGTTGGTATATGTCCAAGGAGACCCGATACCCTTATGCAGAAATAAGTAAGAATGTGAACATACACATTCACAGTTTCATGCGTCTTAGGACAACTGGAGCATTAGGAACTGGTGACAGTCATGAACTTGGAGCATCAAGTCTAGACTTGCACAAAGCCACTGAAGTCAGAAAGCCAAATCAATTATTTGTTGCACGGACACACACACACACACACACACACACACACACACACAAGCAAGGTAAGCTGAGACAACCACCTTGGATTCACAAAAAATACTGAGAGACTTTTCAATGCAAACATACTTGTTTAACAAATAAAAGTCTACTTGAAAAACGATGCCTTTTTTGTACATGCTAATGGATTTTCATCACTTACAAAAGAACAGAAAGCTATGATTTGACTTGCTCTGATTCCCCAGCAAATTGAAGCACCCCTCCCTGACAATGCATAAACAGGGTTAAAAGTCACCCCACAGCCACGGAGTGGACCTCCCCAACCGCTTCAGGTTTATTGCAAAGCCTTCCTCCACTAAGCATGTATGTTCCATAGTGCTAATCTTCTCAGAATGTTGTATTTATCACCTACCAGACAAATGCTAAATGCTGCATTACCAGGCAATTATCACCTCACTTTCCCTCCTTAGCTCAGCAAGCAAGAGCAGAATGGAAGTCATAAGAAGACATTCCAGTCTCCTGCTGCTGCTGCAGCTGCTCCCAGAAGAGTTTGAAATCATGGGCCCATCTTGATCCATCAGTCTATCAAAATAGATAGATAGATAGATAGATAGATAGATAGATAGATAGATAGATAGATAGATAGATAGATAGATAGATAGATAGATAGAATCACTGCTCTTCTTGGTAAAGATAGAACAGTCAAAGGCAGAGGCCTTGGCACAAAAGCAGGCTTGTGAGCTGTGATACTTGTATACACAAGTACTGTATACAAAAGTCTGAGTCGCCTGTTCGGCTCTAGATCTTCTCCTGGAGTGCCTTCTGTGTGGTGCCATGATGATCTGTAGCAAATCTTGAGCCATGAAACTTCAGAGCCACTGGCTGAAATGGGAGCCCAGGTCTAGCCGGCAGGTATTTGCAAGTTAAATAAGGCTATGCTTTGACATCCATTCATTTTTTATTTTCGTCCATGCTTTGGTCCGTATGCAGATGAAAGTGCAAGGTATTGCTGTACCTGGAAGGTCTCTACCTTCAGGAGTAGAGATCCAAGCTGCAATGGGAATGTATGAACTGGCCCTAGGGCAGCATATCTTTGTGGATGCCTTTAAGAAAAGAGCTCAGCATGGCAAATCTTCTAGCTGAATATGTAGGATAATGAATTCAAAGTCTGAGTATGTCATTCTGAATTGTTGTTGTTGCTGCTGCTTTCAAAGCTTAATACCTATGTGAAGCAATCTGATGATACTTTAGGCAATTTCAGGGCTGTTACTGTCAAAAGCAATCTGTTGACTTTGCATATTTCCATATTTTTGCAAGGCTACATCGATTCTATCTTTTCCAATTGGAATGAAAATTTACCAATTCATTTTATTTTGCATTTGCATGCTGTGGGTGACACTTGCTGAGCATTCAAAATTTGGGGAAATTCAGGCAGGAGGTGTGATCATATGCATGAGTTTTTGTTGTTGAACTGATGCTAAGTAATCATAAACCTTCCAACAATAATAGTGTTAAAAGGAAGGAGGGGGGTGAAGTACCCTGGCTAGGAGACCATCAGAAACAAATAAATCACAGTAGAGTTCTGCAGATGAAGCAAGCAATAGTTTGCTGGACATGCTGAATGTGTAGCATAAGCCAACCTATTGAAATGCCTTTAGGTGGATTAGCAGGTTATCATTTGGGTCTGGAAGCAATCAACCTAATGCATGTATCTTCTGAGGAAAAAAATTCATGGCTACATTGATGTTTGCAAGGACGGAAGTCTAAACCTTCAAAAGTCTCACATATTTGTCAGAAGGAAATCCAACTTATTTTCATCACTCTGTAGGGCTTTGAGGTTTTTTTACAGCATCGTGGTAGGCGTATGGCTTCAATCTATATCCCACCAACATCAATTACAAAACTTTGTCTTAGAGTTTATTGATTTCACCCTCTGCACGGATTGGAGAGGGCTTTATAAAAACAGGTAAAAGAATCCAACTGACCCCACTACAGTGGTGAAAGCTCAGCACCAGCAAACCACTGACATAATGCAGTTGGTTTTATGTCATTACATTACACCAACATCAGTTATTAAGTCTTGCTGCTGTCCTGCTAGACATCCTACAACAGCCTGGTAACTGTACAGAGGAGCTGCACTGGAACTGAGTTCACACCCATGGCATAATCCTTGTGCTATCTTGACACTCAGAGGTGTATCTAGGACAAAGCCTGAGGGGCATGTGTCTCAGGTGCTATGCCAGGGGGGCACATTACAGCCCCAGGTTCCAGCCAGTCACTTCTGGGTTCTCCCAGCCTCCAAAGGGAAAGGGAAGGGGCACACAAAGCACAGCAACAAGCACCCTGCCCTCTGGAAAGACCCTGGAAGTGACATCACAATATCACATGACTTTGTGACATCACTGCCCCAGACACTGGAAACTGACTGGCAGTCAGTCATGGCTCTGTTGACACCACCATATCTTCAGAGTCTACTGGTGGACTAGAGCATAGTTGGTATCTTATACTCCTCCAGTCAGTATCAGTGGAGTATATAGAGTTCTGTAAGATTATTAAGTACAAATTAAAGCTGGTCAAATGCCATTGTTTCTTTCCTATGTTGCCCTCTGGATAAGCGGCCAATGTTTGTAAATTGAATCATTTGACCCCCATTCATCTTGACAAGATGATCCTTCCCCTTGTGTAGGACACTTCCTCCAAACATCAGCTGCTGGCTCACCCCCCCCCCCCTTGAGCTCCTTCATAGCTGCACCTTCCTTGATACCAAATTTGCTGGCATGATTTTGCAACTCTTAATAGCTTCTTTATTTTTATCTTCCTCTTTTTGTTTGCAACTTCCGTTTGATTACATTGTTAATGTCCTGCACACAAGAAACTAATAAGTTATTCCACCACTTCCCTATTGATATCTGCTGGTGTTCATTTTACAAGCAGCTTCCTTTGCTCAGTGCCATGCCATCTATCTTCCAAATGTTAATTGCCATTCCATAGTTCTTGCTTGTGTTACTCACAGCAGTAAGCATGTTCAGGGGAGCCCTGCAAGATGAAGCAGTGTATACGAGGTCATTAGCACCTCTTATATTGTTTGATCTATGCTACCAACTAGGATACTCGGCTTGGTGCATCGAATGTCTCTCCTGAAAGTACACAGTTCACATCAGCAACAGTCAGAGATCTCACACCTCATTGCTAATAACACAACAGGCATACATCCCTTTTTATGAATTGTCTACATTCATTCTGAAAAGCAAGATTAGTTCACTCAATAATTAGTGCTTTCCAAAACTATTTTAAAAATAACAGCAGCCTAAAGCTGCAGACCTATACACATTTTCTTGGAAGTAAGCCCCATTGAGCATAATGGAGCTTACTTCTGAGTAGAAATGCCTAGGATTGTGCTGTACATCAGTTCGTCTTTATGGCTCCCTAAGATACGTACAGTATACAAGGGAAAACTCTTCCCCTTACCCCAGGGTTAGCCACTGCAGCCCCAATGGGTCTCCTTGGACTTGCGCCACCTCCTGAGGTGGCACAAGTCCAAGGAGAGCAGAGCGGCTTGAAGCTGCTCCACGCTGCTCAGGAATGAGGGTTGGGATCCAGCATAACTGCTGGGTCCCAGCCCTGCCTCCCGCTCCCTGGTCACCCGCTCCTGGGACTGCCATCCACCCACCCTCCTCCTGCCCCGGAATGCCTCCAAGCTCAGCCTACACAAGGCTCGCCCTGCAAGCCACCACCGAGGCTGGATGCAGACTCCGTGTTCCAGGACATCTCCGAGCCCTGACGTGGCTTGTTCCCGAGGAGGCGCTAACATGCTTTATGGCACGTTTGCGACCCACCTAGGCTGGTGCAAGTCTCTTGCAAGGTTAGGATTGTGCCCTTTGTAGTTTTTGCAGCTAAAGACAACTCCATTACCACTGGAAGAGGACTTCATTAAAAAGAAGAAGGAATACTGTACTATATTGCATTATAATTATGATTTTACTTATTTTGGTAGGAAAACAGGAGTACTAGAAATTGGTTTAGATCAGGGCCATGTGAACCCCAGCCTGGGGGCCGGATCCAGTGTTTGGGAGGATCTGTCCACCCAGTGAGCAGACCTTATGGCTCTGCCCAGGTGCTGTGCGAAGTCTCCCTTGATCGGGGGACAGGGGCACTCTGGGCAGTCATGTCTGCCCGGATGTCCTGTTGTGCAGCCTTCTGAAATGCCAAGCAGACACCATGACTGCCCAGAGCATCCCTGTCCTCTGAATGAGGGGGACTTTGCATGGTGCCCAGGGGGAACATTCAGATGTGGTCAAGACAGGAACCTCCTTCCAGGTGCACAGTGGTCACTAGTTTGAGCACCACTGGTTTAGATGGAGTTTATCAAAGGTTGGCTTAAGGTGAGGCCTTAGGGCAATAAACAGCGCAATCCTAAGCTGCATTTGGGTTCCTTGTGGCAAAAGGGTCACAAACATGCTGTAAGGTGCATTTGTGCCTCCTCGTGAGTTGGCTAGGCCGGTACACGGAGGTGCACAGGCCTGCGGAGGCTGGAATAAGCCTCCATGCCAACGGAGTCTCTGAGTCTTGCATCTCTTAGGTGGGCAGGGAGGAGGCAGGAGGGGGCATTCCAGAGTAGGCGGAGGGTGGGCAGTGGGTGGCCCTGGGGGTGGGAGGGTGGGGAACGGGATGCGGGGCTGGGATCCAGCAATTATGCCAGATCCCAACCCCCGTTCCTGGGGAGTTCAGAGTGGCTTCAAGTTGCTCCGCTCTCCTCGGACTTGTGCCATCTCAAAAGGTTGCACAAGTCCAAGGAGACCCATAGGTGCAACGGTGGCTTATCCGGAGGTAAGGGGAACCACTTTGGACACCTATCCTGTGCTGGATATGGTGCAAGCCTCTTGGCTTGCCTGTTCCAGCGCAGGATAGGATTGCACCCAAAGTAGCTTAAAAATTTAATACATAAATAACATTTTTTTAAGAAAATGAGGTTATTGGCTGTCACTACTCAAATTGTTTATTTAAAACTAGGCAGGGCGGGGTTTCTGGGGAAAGAGGAAAAGTGATAAAGCTTTGTGGACACCTTCTTCAGTTACACCAGGTGGCTTTATAATCCCCCATTATTTATAATCCTCCTCTGTACTCTATCAAAATAATTCAAGAAAAAACATGTTTCCAAGTAGCAGGAGGCATTTTATGGGTGTTGGATACTTAAAGGTGCTGTTTATTTAAGAACACAAATTCAGCAAGTATCCCCCCCCCCCGCCCCAAATCATTCTGTATAACAGAGCTCACAAAATCTTAAATGCTGGAAGCTGGAATAAATTGTTAGGCTGAAATCTTGTGCATACTGACCAGGGAATGTCCCACCAAATTAAATGGAGTTGTCGTCCTTTGCTGAAATATGCCTATGATTGGATCAGGCTGCATGAGTTAAAAAGATTTCTTGTTTGTTTGTTTTTAAAAAATGCCTTTTGATCTCTCTTTCTCAGATGCACAGGGATCATGCAGGCAAAGGGTGACCACGTAGACAGTGAATCAGTTCACACAAGCTGTGCTGTTACTGGCAGTGCTTTTTAAAAACATGTGTAATGCATGCACTCAAGGGGGAAAGCAATTGTGTGTAGGATCCTGTGTCGATGGTAATGACACATTAATTTGGTGGTGAAAAATGTGTGCGGCAAATGTTCCAGTGCATCAAGGTTTAATTAAAAGGTGCTCAAAAGCCAAAGCAGGGGGTTTGAACTGGGACTTACAGTATTGCACACTGACTTAAACTATCCAGGGGTAATTCTTTTACAAACATGTATGTACAATGGAGACCTAGGGAATGCTATCAGAAGGGAAAGGAAAGAGAAAGAAACTCCTTAGAAGGAGAAGGGGCAGATTAAAGAGATGGGGGATTATTAACCCACTGGTGCTGCAACAAGTCATGTCCATTCCGCCCTCCATTCAAGAAGCACTGCGTCAGCCAGCACCCAGGATGGCAAAACCTGGCAACTCCTCTTTTCTGGCTTCTTCCCTTTCTTCCTGAGTGTTACTAGATTGCTGAAGCCATTGTGGGCTGGTCAGCCAATCTTTTTGGGCCTTGGCTGGCTCTGCATGTGTCTCCACCCTCCCTCCTGGAGGGTGGCAGCTCTGCTGCTTTGCTCAGCTTCCTCCAAGGCTCCTGCCTCCCATGAATGTTAAGGGCTCACTTCACAGCTCTCTTTCTGCTCTGTGTTGAGGGAGCTTTGTGTAGTCAGCCCCTTGCCTCCACCACCCCTGCAACAATGATGCTGTCAAACTTTGCAGAACAGGAACAATAACCTTGGTCTGTGGTGTGACTTCTACCAGTAGGTAAACTGGAAGACACTACCTCTGCTGGAGAGACTGCCCCACCATGTATCAGCATCCTGGGTGTGTGGTGCAGAGGAGGGCCAAGCAATCCTGTGCTGCGTGTGGCTAGGCTCAGTCGCCCATTTGCCAGCCAGTGAGGGATGAACAGGCAGGTCAATCCTAAATCCAGGCTGGGAGTGGAGAGAACTCCTTAGAACATAAGAACAGCCCCACTGGATCAGGCCATAGGCCCATCTAGTCCAGCTTCCTGTATCACATAGTGGCCCACCAAATGCCTCAGAGAGCACATCCTGGTGCCCTCCCTTGCATCCGGCATTCTGACATAGCCCATTTCTAAAATCAGGAGGTTGCACATACACATCATGGCTTGTAACCCATAATGGATTTTTCCTCCAGAAACTTGTCCAATCCCCTTTTAAAGGCATCCAGGCCAGATGCCGTCACCACATCCTGTAACAAGGAGTTCCACAAACCAATCACATGCTGAGTAAAGAAATATTTTCTTTTGTCTGTCCTAACTCTCCCAACACTCAATTTTAGTGGATGTCCCCTGGTTCTGGTGTTATGTGAGAGTGTAAAGAGCATCTCTCTATCCACTTTATCCTTCCCATGCATAATTTTGTATGTCTCAATCATGTCCCCCCTCAGGCATCTCTTTTCTAGGCTGAAGAGACCCAAACACCCTTCCTCATAAGGAAGGTGCCCCAGCCCAGCAATCATCTTAGTTGCTCTTTTGCACCTTTTCCATTTCCACTATGTCTTTTTTGAGATGCGGCAACCAGAACTGGACACAATACTCCAGGTGTGGCCTTACCATAGATTTGTACAACGGCATTATAATATTAGCCGTTTTGTTCTCAATACCTTTTCTAATGATCCCCAGCATAGAATTGGCCTTCTTTACTGCCGCCGCACATTGGGTCAACACTTTCATCAACTTGTCCACCACCACCCCAAGATCTCTCTCCTGATCTGTCACAGACAGCTCAGAACCCATTAGCCTATATGTGAAGTTTTGATTTTTTGCCCCAATGTGCATGACTTTACACTTACTGACATTGAAATGCATCTGCCATTTTGCTGCCCATTCTGCCAGTCTGGAGAGATCCTTCTGGAGCTCCTCACAATCACTTCTGGTCTTCACCACTCGGAAAAGTTTGGTGTCTTCTGCAAACTTAGCCACCTCACTGCTCAAACCTGTCTCCAGGTCATTTATGAATAGGTTGAAGAGCACCGGTCCCAGGACAGATCCTTGGGTTCACACCGCTTTTCACCTCTCTCCATTGTGAAAATTGCCCATTGACACCCACTCTCTGTTTCCTGGTCTTCAACCAGGTCTTAATCCAGGAGAGGACCTGCCCTCTAATTCCCTGACTGTGGAGTTTTTTCAGTAGCCTTTGGTGAGGAACCGTGTCGAACGCCTTCTGAAAGTCCAGATATATAATGGCCACAGGTTCTCCCGCATCCACATGCATGTTGACCTTTCCAAAGAATTCTAAAAGGTTTGTGAGGCAAGACTTACCCTTACAGAAGCCATGCTGATTCTCCCTCAGCAAGGCCTGTTCGTCTATGTGTTTTGAGATTCTATCTTCGATGAAGCATTCCACCATCTTACCGAGTATATATGTTAGGCTGACTGGCCTATAGTTTCCCGGGTCTCCCCTCTTTCCCTTTTTAAAGATAGGCATGTCATTTGCTATCCTCCAATCCTCTGGCACCGTGGCCATTTTGAGGAACAAGTTGCATATTTTAGTCAAGAGATCAGCAACTTCATTCTTCAATTCCTTAATAACTCTAGGGTGGATGCCATCAGGGCCCGGTGACTTATTGATCTTTGATTTATCAATGAGGTCTGAAAGATCTTCTCTTTTAACCTCTATCTGACTTAATTCCTTGGTCAGAAGGGGCTGTTCGAGCGGTATCTGCCCAAGGTCTTCTGCCGTGAAGACAGATGCAAAGATCTCATTCAATTTCTCTGCCATCTCTAAGTCTTGGCTTGTCTCCATCTCAGAGGACTCAGGTAGCGATCTAATCACCTCCCCTACATGATACTGAAGTCCCATAGGCCTCATCTTCTGAAGCCCCATACAACCCTCCCCTGACATCCCCAGACAACCCTTAGCCCTTGAGGTGATGGGAAGGACCTACTGGGTGGGACCCCAGCAATACTCCACACCCGATGAACTTCACACCTGTATAACTAAGTGCCAGGATTGCAGACTCAGAGGATTTCAAACATTCAAACTTAGCATTACCTACTTTTATATTCCAGTGGAAACTAAATGCAGGCAACTCTCCCCCCTCAAAAAAAAATCTAATGAAAGTAAAATTAGGCTACAAAGCCAATATGGGACTTATTTTCATATATTTCAGATTTGAAATTTATCTGAACTCAAGCTAACAAAACCTTAGTCCCTAGAAAGCGAGAGGATGTTCGAACCTGTTTGCTTAAATTAAGGCGCTTTTTCACATGTTTGGAATTGACCAAAACCAGCAACCCTTGTACCAGACATTTCTTGCTCCCCACAGGCAATTTTCTGACCTCCTTGTTGAAGATCCAAGCCCTAACTTTGGTTCATGGACGAGTAATCACAGTAGGTCCATGACAGAACCTCTCTTCCAAGCACAAATATATCATTGGCAGCACTGTAAATCAAAGCCTCAAAGAGCATCATTTAGCCTGGAGCTAAAATTGCTTGTTTATCAGATGGTGTCTAGTTTAGCATGGAGCAGTTCCTTGTAAATCTCAGGGACCTTTTACAGCATCTACTTAAGCAGGCGATTGGCTCCTGGGAGGCTTTCTGAGAGCTTTAATGACTGCAGGCTGCTAAAAAGATCCAGGCCTTGGTTTAGTTAAAGTGGTTACTCGAATAGTTTGGCTCCATTCTGTAAACTTACAAAGATAAGGTGTCTGCTTTATCTAAAGAAAGAGCAAGCATTAGTTTCTTGGGAAATCTTTATATCCTAAGTGTTAATGTTCTTTGGGCTTTTGGTATTTTGACCTTTGCCTGCTCACTTTTTGATTTATTGTGGGAGTGGTCCTATTTTTCTCCTATGCTCTCAAGTTGCTATTTAAAGGGGGCAATTAAATGACTTTAGCAGAGTCCATAAAGCCTCACTATTTTTGAATCATAATAGTGTGTGTTTGTTTGGCCAGCTCTGGAATATACTGTATCAAATTAAAGCTCGCCAAGCATATCAACCCTTTCATCCCCCCTTCCCCTTTCTTATAGTCCTTGAAGGGAAATCTGTACCCACAACACAGTTCCATCAGACTGTTAAATAACCACACAATGTCCCTGTTCCCTGCCTCACCTCCTGCCAAGTCATCACTTTTGTTCTCAGGCAACAGAATTTTGGTGTTTTATTTTTTTTAATGGATACTGGTCATACCCTTGAGATAGCAACAAAAACGACAACATTCCTATGGATCTAATATATATAAGGACCATGCTTGCCAAAATGAAGACTAGCTCATTAACTGAATTTTCCAAAGATGCTGGTAGCTGGGAAATTCTTCCCAATGCATGGTGAAATGGTCCTGGTAAGTTACTAATAACGGGGCTAATTATAAAGGCTTCTCATAAGTACTTTTATGATTTAAACTAATTACAGTTCACCTTAGCATATGGTGGATGATGATGATGCCTTTCAGAAACTTGCAGGGACGGAGAGAACAGTGCTTTCATGTGGATGCTTACTAGGCAAAACTGGCTCCTGCTTGAAGCCACTTCATCAGTTCCCCCTCCCCATCCATTCCTAGTGTAAGGACCTTTCAAACACCAAGATTTCAGTGAGGCCACCAAGTACAGGACTACAGGTGGTACAAGATGTTGAATGAGTTTTCCTATTATCCATAATATATACTTTAGCTCTCTAACAACAACACGTCGCCCTCGTGTGCGCGTGCATGTATTGTATGTGTTTATCCTGAACATGAAGCACAGACACTATTTTACTAATCCTTAACCCTGTGAGGTCAATATAATGACCCCTATATTGCAGATATCTCCCCATGTTCAGCATTTCTCACCGCAGACGGATGCAACGCTCAAGGTGAACAGGGTAGAACTTGGACCTACCAAGTTCTTAAGCCAGGCACACTGCCACGAAGCCCTCACACATATAGGGCTAACTTCTGAACAGGGCTTAGATGATATGGCTATTATGTGACTGGAGATTCTGATACAGGGTCCTGCATATATTTTTTAATGCAATAAAAGTCGTGTGGCCCCCAGTCAGGACAGCAGTTGGAGAGAGTGGTCATTGTTTTCATTCCTTACTCCTGCCACAATCTTCATTCATATCAGATTTCCCCTTGCAGCTATTTGCCCTGCTGGAGGTCAAAAACTTCCTCTTGCCACTGTGGTACCAATCTAGATTGGGGCACTACACAATAAAATATGCACAGGCCACAATCATGCACCAAGTGCATTTTTGAGTTTGGAATTAAGAACTATCAGACAGTATTCTGGGGCAATTCCAGATACCAAATTTTTCACATATACACTGTTCTTTTCCTAAAGAACATAAGTAGAGTCCTACTGGATCAGGCCCAGGGTCCATCTAGTCTAGATCTAGATCTAGCTTCCCGTGTGTCACAGAGGCCCACCAGATGCCTCAGGGAGCACACAAGACCACAAGATACTTGCATCTCACTGCCACTCCCCTGCATCTGGCATTCTCTTTACCCTTGCACCTCCCAATGAAGACACCAGACTGCACTTGGGTCTAACTTGGGGCACATTATTAAACACAAGCGACCCATTTTTAGTGCATGAAACCTACTAACATAAGAACATAAGAACTGCCCCAGTGGATCAGGCCATAGGCCCATTTAATCCAGCTTCCTCTATCTCACAGTGGCCCACCAAATGCCTCAGGGAGCACACAAGACAACAAGAGACCTGCATTCTGGTACTCTCCCTTGCATCTGGCATTCTGACGTAGCCAATTTCTGAAATCAGGAGGTTGCACATACTCATTATGGCTTGCAACCCATAATGGATTTTTCCTCCAGAAACTTGTCCAATCCCCTTTTAAAGGCATCTAGGCCAGATGCCATCACCACATGCTGTGGCAAGGAGTTCCACAGACCAACTACATGCTGGGTAAAGGAATATTTTCTTTTGTCTGTGCTAACTCTCCCAACACTCAATTTTAGCGGATGACCCCTCATTTTGGTGTTGTGTGAGAGGGAAGAGAATATCCGTCATTCCTTTGAGATTTGGGCAAAAGATGGGCTGTATACCAAATACAGTATTAACTCAAATGATTAAGTCTGTTTCCAGCTTATCAGTCAACAGTTCAGTCACTAAGTGCGCAATGACACGAAAGCACAAACAATTGAAAACCTTCCTCTTCCAAGAATGTCTTCCAAGTCTACAAAAGAGATGTTGCCCCATGACTAAATATGGCAATAAACACAGGAACAGGATTAAGCTGTACTCCATTTCCCTTCAGATAGGCCCAAAGAGTTTCAATCTAAATTATTTTCTGGTTTCAGGCAATGTCAGTCTTATTAAGCAACATTAGTACCACCAGGTGCAACCGGGGAAAAAAACAGTCAACCATAAGGTACAGTGGAGAGAAGTTGTGGGTTCATTGTGTGCGTGTATGTGTGTGTTTTAATTTAGCCTGAAAATATACACCAGGCCATTTTCACCATCTGCTGCACATTTGTCAGTTGACAAAAGGAGGGTGGACACCTGGGGATGTCATTGTTTAGAAAGGAAACACCAGCTCCAATGGGAAATGCTCTCAAAGAAAAAAAAGACAGAAAAAAAATACCTTGGTGATGAGGAAGAATTGGCCTATCAGACACTTGTCTTAAATCCTCCCAAACTCTTCAAGTTGTCTCTCAAGTTTTCCTTTGCTTTATAGAATGTCTGAAATATTGTGAAATATAAAATAATCAATATAAGAGGTCCCTTGTTGCTTGAGTAGCTATTTTGTGAAAATCAGCACTGTGGAAAATAATACCGCAGGCAACCATCTGCACAGGGCACGGCACAGTCTCCAATACGAATTGATAATGTAATCTAATGTGTTCCTAAGAAATCTGTTCTGACAACTTGCATCTCACTTACAACACATCACAGGAACAGAGAGAGTGACGATCAAAAAGGAATGATGACGCCTTCTGGAAGTAGTGAGGACGGGCAACAATTTTTCCCCTTGCCAAGTTGTAATTGAGGGGATATACAAGTCTTGCCTCTTCTTTGATTCATTAGATCACATTATCAGTTCATATTGCAGTCCAGT
Source organism: Tiliqua scincoides (assembly GCF_035046505.1). Classification (NCBI taxonomy): domain Eukaryota; kingdom Metazoa; phylum Chordata; class Lepidosauria; order Squamata; family Scincidae; genus Tiliqua; species Tiliqua scincoides. The sequence goes on from NC_089821.1 coordinate 108,253,193, forward strand.
CAGTGGATTGAGGGGTGCATCTGTGCAATGCTGCTTGCTTGCTGAGCAATCACCATGTACGCATGGCTTGGTTGCTGGATCATTATGGTACCAATGCTTCAGCCAGTAATGGCATCTGCATAGCGTCATTGCTGGAGTGGCTGGCAGTGTTTCTAGGCTGGCTGTGCTGGTGGGACATGGCTGGGTCTCTGCTATCTCCCTCCTGACCACCTTTGCTGACCTTGCTTAGGATCTGATGGATGTCACACAGGCATCAGTGTAATGTTGGTGTAGTGACCAGATAGGCCTGAGCCTTTCATAAACCGATTTAAGAATTTTAAATCGAATTTTTAAATAGCATGTTTGATCTCACGTGGATTTATTACAGAACGGCTGCAACTGAAAACCTCCAGCTACATTTGCTATCTCTATAGGCGCTCATGAAGAAATTGGAAGAGAAGTGCATTGTTGATTAGAGCAGGATCCAGAGAACTATAGGGCCAAACTAGATATGTTGTGGGAGCACCAAGTTTGAAGTTCCCAATGTCTTTCATTCCCAAAAATCTGTCACCAAGTGGTTAGCAGCCATGGCACAAGAGGATAGCAGTTTAACCCTTTCCCCCATGCTGACATCTGACCTTAAATCATCCCTCGAAGCTGCTATTATTAGACACACACCCCACCAGCATCTTAACCACTGGCATCCCCACCATCCTGGCTTTGTGAATAAAAAAGACAAAGGGAGCTCCAAACGTGGAGCTCCAGCACCATGTTTACTTTGATCGAGTGGAGCAGTCATGCAATGAGGTTCATGCCGCCTTCATTCTGTAGCCCTTTGTGCTCCACAAAAAGTTGTTCCCAGAAATAGGATGGCCACGGCAGGGCCTATGGCAGCATGTCAAACCCGGCCCTCATGCCTGGCGATGTGCAAGTCTCTGCTCCTCCCACTCAAGGACAATGAGGTGGAGCAGAAAAGGAAGTGTGGAGCAGAGTGGTGGGGTAGAGTATCTCCAACCCAGGAAGAGGGGGAAGATAAGGTGAGTGGTGGACAAAGGTGGACGCTCCCCAACCATCTGCTGCCTGAGGCAACCACCTTAGCCAGCCTCCTGGATAGGCCGAGCCTCCACACTAGGGTGGGCTGCGACTGGAGATGAAAAAGAAGTGAAAATCAGAAGCACCCGCTGCATGCTGAAGAGCCTCTCAAAACCCTACCTTTTGTGTCCATGGGTGTGCATATACATGCATGTGCACTAGAGTTAAGATGCTTCCACCCTCAGAGATTTAACACTCTGGCATCTAGGAAGGGAGCTGAAAGCAAAGCAATTCAAATGTACTTGTGTGCACATCAACATCTTTTTGAAAAGGTACCCTAAACATTTATTCTAAAAGTAAATAGGGAAAAAGTCAAGAGAAAAATGGCTGTTGCAGTATATGCAATGAGGAACATGTAAAACTACCATACTGAATATGGCCATTTTTGTAGGAATTGTATATTTTGCCTCTGTTTACATACCAATTATATTCTTTATATTTTGGCATCTAGGTCAGCACTGTCTACACTGGCAGCTAAGCAGGGTTTTTGTCTCGACTCTTTTCCTCAGCTTGGAGTGTGACCCTGAGGCAGGAGGAACGTCCAGATCTAAAGGACCAGTCCTGGATGCAGTCCCAGACCCCAACTGGAGCCTGGACACTGGGACCTGGGTCTGAGCCTTGCAGCCAAAGGACCCTCCCCCCCAGCAAGAGCGCCTTGAGTAACCAGCCCCTCACATGCCCAGAACCTTGCACTCCCTATGTATATCTTTGAGGATCAACAATTATCAACCTATCATATTTGCAAATACATATAAGCAAAATGAAATGGAGAATTTAAAACGACTTTATTAGCCAATGGCTTTGGACTTTATGAGACTACAGGAGAAGGATTTTCAAAGTGGTACAATGCTTAAACTCTTAGAATGGGGTGATCTGGTGACTGGGGCTAAATGTGAATCCTGGGCTACTTTATTTGTCCCTTAAAGGTCCTACAAAAATGTTAATTAAGGTGTCATTTTTAAAAAATGGTCCAGTTAGAAGCAGGTTTTCATGTTGTAAAAGACTGCAGTATGTGAAGTTTCCATATAGCTATCATAACTACTAACCACTGATTGACTTTTCTTCCATTAATTTGTCTAATCTCCTTTTCAAGTAATCCAATCTAGAGGTCATCACCATTGCATATGGGAGGGTATCCCATAAATTATGCCCTATGCTGGAATGTATCTGCTTTGAAACTGGGACATCCTTGTGGCTAGAGACAGCACCAAGTTTATTATAGAATCTAGTCTCCCTCAAGGGCATTGGTTTGGGAAGGGGGCCATGACTTGGTGACAGAGCACTTGCTTTGCATGAAGACGGCTTCTCAATCCCTGGCATCTCTTGGCAGGCCTGGCAAAGCTGAATTGGAATGTGATGGAAAACTCACATTCTGCACTCATTTTTTCTGCACACAGTAATGTGCACCTCAGGCTCCCCACCACCTGTTCTTCGAAACTGGCTGGATGGGGAGGCTCTTGGGAAAGGGAGAGGCAGCAGCGATTATGTTCTGCCTTCACTGCCACTTCTTTTAAACAGATCCACCCTCCTCACCCAGCATGCTTGAAGAACCATGACTTCTTCCCTCAGAGGAAGAAGAAGAAAGCCAACCCTACCAACCTCCTCATGCTCATTTTCCAAGAAGAGGGACAGGAAGAGAATGGAGTATGGCAAGGTGGAGTGGCTAGGCACATTGTGTGCCAGATGCCAGGAAGGAAGGCAGGGGGTGCAGGGCATCTCCTGAAGTTTGCCCACCATGTGAAGCAGCCACCTTTTGTGTGGGCCAGCCCTGTCTTCAGGTAAGGCTGGGAAAGCCCCTATCTCTAACCCAAGAGACCAATGCCAGTCAATGTAGACAATACTGAACTAGATTACTCCAGAGCCTGACTCACTGTAATATTGCTCTCAATGCTCTGTGTTCAGTTTGCGGGCAAAATAATGTTGTAGGTTACAGACAAAACAGGTTGCCCTCAAGAATACAGATGTAGGTCTTTGCTTTAGAAAGAACAGAAGTATCTTTGATTTTCAGCACGTGTCTATTTCTAACCTCTTTCCAGGGGACTGGTGTGTACGTTTTTTAAGACTATAACCCAAGAATATATAAAACTATGATTTTATGAAGGAGCTCTGATTATGGAGAGGATGATTTGTAGCTGCAGGCAGAATTAACCACCCAGGGCTTTACGGCTTTGCTTGACCTCTGGATATCTTGAGAGAGGATGCTAAACATACCGAAACTTTGTTGTTCTCCACAGTGAGGGAATGGGAAGCATTGATTGCTTTGTGATTATTAGGAGAGTGGGATAAGTCTTCTCCTTATTATGCAGATTAGTGGAGCTCTCAGTTCCAACATATTGTACAGATGCAGGCGAGCAGCTGCTCTTACAGATGGCAAATACACAGCTCCATTAGTATGTATCTATTGTCTGCTCTTGGCTTGCTTAGAGGATAGAAGGACCGGGTGAAGAGGAATTGATACACAGTCAAATGTAAAGGAGAATACATGCTAAGTGCTGGGGGTGAGTGGGTGGGAGGAACTCATGCCCAGGAGACTATTTACACAGCAGGGCAGGCAATAATCAAATTAAAGTCTACCCTAAATAAGAACTTTCATATGTTAGCATTAAGCCTCTATTTGGAAAAGAAAACAAATTAGCAAATAAAGAAAAAGAATTCTAATTTCATAACCAGTGCCAATATCCAATTTGCACAGTAGAATTACTATTAGGGCACAATCCAAAGACAGTCAAGCACTTACAAGTGCCATTAGTTGAAATGGGAGAATTAAGCACATGTTTACATCTTTTGTATGGAGACAAAAACAGGACTTTCATGGTATATACAGTATTGTTTCTGGATGTTGCCCTAAAATCCTGTTTCACAAATGTTAGCCCTGGTTATGAAATCTGAATGGGATGTTTTTGTTTTGCTTTAATCTGATGTGTGCTAGAGACGGAAATGTGCACAATTTGTTTTAATGTGTAGGTCTGAATAGTCCAAACACAACAATCTATGCACTCACTTGCTCAAAAATGCAAGAGATTGCAAAAGTCATCCCTTGTACGCTGTATTTAATCACACAGCTCAACATGAAATGTGACATTTCTTTGTCAGCTTTCACTTCAACAAATGGAACTCTGAGTTTGCAAGTTGATAGACTTAGCTCTGCCATCCAAATTTTCATCCAATGAAAATCAAATCTGCTTTGGAAAAGATACACTGGATTTTTTCAATTTGGAGAGCTAATTAAAATTTCAAAGATGTGGAAACCTTTCCATGAAGCCTCTGCCACTACACCATTGTCCTTATGTGTTAAGGTCACTAAACCTCTAAGTACATGCAACTGGAAAAAATTTCCCTATTCATCCCCTGCTTACTACTGTCTTCATTCCTCTCCTCTTCCTTGGTGATCTCTGTTGTGTCATTTTCTAGATTGTAGGCCCCTTGGAGCAGGGATCTTCATTATTTGTAAAGTGCCATGTATGGGATAGTATGAGACAAACAAATGTGCTGATCCAGTTAGGGGTTATGCAAGTACAAAAGCAGACCTCACTGAGGTGAATCAGGCATCACCAATGGGTACTGCATAAAGGATTTTATAGATTGTGAGCCATTTGGGGAGCCATTTATGTATCTATTTAGTGATGTAAAGCACTTTGTAAACTAGTTTTTGTTGAAAGGTAGTGAATAAACAGACAAATAAATTCTACCTTCAGAAGCTACCTTCTGCACCATTAGGTTTCCCATGGCCATTTTAAAGCTAATATTCATAGGCACCATTTTGAAGGTCGCTGCATTCCGAGAGTCTCTGCTGAATTCTGAAGGTCTCCACTGGCATTCTGAATGCAGCAGAGACCTTCAAAATGGCATGGATAGTTGAAAATGGTGCCAGCAAATAGCGCAGAGATGTTTAAAATGGTATTTAAAATGGTTTAAACATTTTCATTTATAATGGTCACCTCATACAGGTTCTGAGATACTGCCTGCAAATAGCTTCTGGGATGCTGCAGGTTCCTTCAGGATGGAAGTGAATGCTGGGGAGACCTTTGGAATGCTGCAGATAGACAAGAACAGACCAAGAATGGAAGCTGAAATTGAAATGCAAATCCACAGGAATGGAGTGCACATATAACAAGGATTGACCATGCTATATATTTTTAATACTTCTTTTTCCACAAGTTGATTGGTGGTAATGAAAAGTTTAGCCTTCTATCTATAAAATAGCTCAGATGTTTGTAAATATGTAACACACCTATTTCTGAGAACAGAAAAACAGGAGACATATGATTTATTTCCCACCTTCGCATCTCACAAAATATCAGGCTTAGAGAGTTTTGAATGTAGTCAGAGCTAGGGCTTCTAGAAGAGGTAAATCCAGAAGACTTTGGCTTTGGCCAAACCCCACAATTTTTGATGGGCTGTTTCATGCCCTATCTAACTGGCAGAGTAAAGTTACTATGCAAAAAGGGATCCATAAAATGTTCTAGGTCACTGTGGCAGCCAAGAATAAACTTGTCTAGCTGCTGCTATCCCGAGGTTGGGGACTCCAGAGCTGGCCATTCTTATAATGCTGTGACCATTCTATCATGTTCTTAGAGACAAACTTCTGAAATACAGGAGACCTCCTTAGAGATGGTTAATCTCCAAGAGAATTTTTTAAAAAACTCTACCATTATGCTTAACCCTATCACCAAGAACAAGCTAGGGAAATTCTATGTTTTTGAGCTTTATAGATTACACCTCAAATGCAAATTAGCTTCTCTCTGTACCAAGAGATTGTATGGATACACTTGAAAAATTTTGTTCTCATCCCAGATGGGAACTGAATTAAAACTTCACCTTCAGCTATAACCTCTGCTCCTCCAAAGGCAGTGGAACATATACTGCATCCTGAAATTACACTGACCTGGAGGAGCACCCAGTGATGACGGTGAGTCAAAGGTGGGGGCAGAACAGGGGGAAGGCAGGAGTCATGTTGGGAGATGGGAAGGAATGGAACCCAGTGCAGGTGACTTGTGCCAGATGCTATCCCATTCATTGCCTCCTGATATGTCCCCTTTCTTCTCTCAGACATGTCTCAGAGCCCAATCCTGGGCTCAATGTGCTGGCTCACTGTCGGTGCTTACTGTCACAAATGTGCCGTAAGGAGCGAGCACCAGTGGTAGTCCAGCACTGGCTGGTGCCTGGCTACCACCAGGCAGGCACCCAACCTCTGCTGCTTGGTGGTTGCCAAGATTGCTGAGCAGCGGAAAGTGGGGGCGTGGGGTTAGACGGGGAGGAGGCGTTCCGGGGAGGGGGGAGGAGGCGTTCCGGGGAGGGGGTGGAGGGCAGGTGGAGGGTGGAACCCCTCACAGATAACTGAAGCCATTGATATGGGCACACTCCCATCTCTGTGATCTGTACACGGAGCCACATGCTTCCTAACAGGGCCACCAATGGGGAGCACACTATGGACATTGGTGGCCCTGTCAATACCAACAGGGCCACAACACGAAGTGAAGAAGATCAGGATGGAACAGAGGGAGGGCCAGGGTTGTGTCAGAGGCAGAAGAGGGTGGCACCCAGTATGGGTGACACACCTTCTGCTATCTCCTCTGGAGTGAGTCACCCCCCCCCCTTTATCTCCTTGCACTTGCACCAGCTAAAGAGCTGGCACAGGTCCAAGGAGATCCATTAGCAGTCAAGGGGCGTGTGGAGGGGTAAGAGTAAATACTTTCTCCTCTCAAGCCTCCCAATAGCATGCAGCACAGCCTGTTTTAGTGTGGCTGCATGCTATGGCTGGGAAAAGAATAGCACTGGGCTGTAATAATAACATTCTTCCATGGGGGGGGGGAACTATCATTTAAACAATTCATTGTTTATTGTATTAAATCCAGCCAAAATTTGAGTTGAAAGTTCTCAGAGGAGAACTTTCAGCTCAGCTTGAATTAAGCTCTAGAAACGGATTTCTTGCTAGTATTTTACAATCCTTTGTCAATAGGCCAATTCTAAAGAAAATATGTATTCTCCTTGTACAGGCATTGAATTGTTTGTTACACTGAGGGGTAGCAAAATCTACTCTGGCAGCTAAGAAAATTCAGGTTCAGCATGTAAAAGTAAATGGTAACGTCTTGTGTTTCTGGCCATCTTATTTGCTGTTTACTATCTTAGTTAGAGGTATATCTGAGTAAAGGCATTTTTCTTATTGACTGTGCCATTTTTCTTTTAACTTATAGGGGGATGTTGAAGTCACTGTTATAGTACATTTTACACTGTACATTATATACAGTAGCAGTACATATACAGTAGTGCATTTTCTTACTTGCTTGTCCTGTTATGTGTGATCTATTTATTGTTTGTGGTGGCCTGTGGGCCTGAATAAAGAAGTTTATATGTACAAACATACATTTTTAGGTGAACACTTAAAATATCTAACAGCACAAGTCAGGTTAGACTTGTAAGTGGGCACAGAATTATAGGTGTATGTCTACAAATGCAATACATGAATAGAAAACAGAGGAAACATACTAATGGGGACATACATAAAATTTACATTGTGACTACACAAATATTTTATCGGAAAGATATTCATGGTAAGGAAGACTAACTTTTTAAATATGCATTTCAGATAAAAATACGACCTATGACTCTACCATAAAAAAAAAAATGTTTTCTCACACCTGGCTTACTCACGATCCACACTACACTTACTTGGTAACACCAAGCATGGAATATGAGCAGGGAAAAGAATTCCATTCTGTGCAGTGTTGTTACGGGGGCTGGAGTCAACTGCTGGATTAGGTAAATCTGTTAGTTATGCAGCTTTTATAAACACTTCATGGGGGTATCTGTGCTTTCTGTTCCTTTCGGTAATCTTTCATGTTGCATTTCTTTGAACAGCTTGCTTCATTTGCTACTTTAGGGTTGTATATATTTTAAAAGCAACAATATCCATGCTTACAGGGATTTTTTTTTCACAACCTCTGAAATCTCCTAGAATCCAATTACTAGGATTTGGGAAGGACTGAACTAATCCCATAACTGTTCTCTCAACAGATTCTATTACTCTGAAACGCCCAGGCCTGCTTTCAGAGATGTAAAATAATAATGCTAACAATGATAGTCACCAAGAATGTTTCGACAGCATTACTAAGCCAGTTCTGACAGGGAAAACTTAGCCTTTGTGAGGAAGCAATGCAGTAAAAAGAGTGATGTTCTGTTCTTCAGTAGAACCTTTAGTTTTTGCATTCATTTTTTTTACTCTGTAGAACAACGGTCATGCATTAACTCCATAGTTTCAGCTTTGTATATCTTCATACCAGGGCCAAAATTCATCAACTTGTAGCAGGTGGGGTCACAGAACAGAACCTCAGGTATATGGAGATACAGGACATTTAGTTGGCATCTTTCAATCTCGGAAGACTATGGTATCGCACTCTGAATAGTGGTTCCGGAACAGTGTCCTCTCCAGTGTGCGAAGCCTGGGTAAGGTAGATATGGAAGATAGTTACCCATGCAGCAAATCCCCCCTCTCCACGTCGCTGAAATGGTTCAATGGAAAGGCAGAAGCCAATATGGTTGGTCCCAGCGGCGTCGCAGGAGTTGCCAGAACGTGACTGTGTTCAGCCATGAACTGCCTCAGGGACTCCAGCTCCGGATTTTGCCTCGAGGTTGACTCCTGAAGCCTTTTCCATAACTGAATGTAGCCACAAGGCAGTAGAGGTTTGGGATCAGAGTTTTCCTTCTCTCAGATGAGCTGCCTTCCCAGGCTAAGGAGCCCCATCTACCCGGTGGACATCTACCCATCTACAGGACCTTGGTAAAAAGCTTTTCAATTCATCCAAGAGCAAAACCTGACTTTCATCTTCCACTTTACCACAAAAGCAGTATAGCAGGCAGATATGCATGTATGCAGATATGTAGTATCACCTGGTACTGAGTAGACACGCATGTCCTGCATAGTTGAACTCAGGGCAGTCCGTTCTATCAGTGGGGGGGGGGGGAAGCTGCCTGACCTTGGTGTCACACCCCCCTCTGCACAGACACTGAAGTAATTGGTGGTTATGAGATGATGCCACTGCTAATTACTTCTGGGTTTTGAGATGCAGGCTCAGTTGGCAGGAGGTGGAGATGGTAGTGGGTGCAGTGGGGCTTTTCAATCTCCCTGCTATGCTGTTCTGGTTTCATTTTCTTTAAAGGAGAAGCTGGAACAACATGGCAGGGAGATAAAAAAACAACTGCTGAAATGGGAAATGGCGGTGGTTGATGGCTGCGGCAGGGCTTTTTATGGCTGCCAAAAAGGGCCTCATGGGCCACATGTGGCCCACAGGCCATGTGTTGGACCACCTTGGCTTAATGCAAGTGGGCCTTTGCAGGGGATTGGACTGCATGGAGGTTTTGCAAAATGAAGTGCAAACCTTCTGCTTGAAAGTCATAGTGAATTTAGCACTATGTAGCTTTGAAACCAAAGTCATTTGCCAGATAATACTTCAGAAGGACAGAATTAATTGAGGGGCAGTTGGAATTATGCCTTATGGCTCTTCCTTCCCATTTCTGTGGATTCATCTATCTGCCTGTACATTGTACAGCTTATACAATACACAAACATGCAAAAATGTGCAAAATGCAGGGTGCATATCCTGCTCACAGAGTGTATGCACATGCTGCTTGCATGCATGCAGGCTCTATACAGGAGAACTGATCAAACAATGAAAGTTGGGACCCAGGCCTGCAGATACAATCCCCTCTTCTTCCATGTGTTCATCCCCCCTGGTATGTCCTATTGCACAGGGATCAAGCACCATTTTAGGGCTAGCAACAGTATCTCAAAGAATCAGTGCAGCTACCCTTTAACCTGGCAAATGATGGATAGTCAAGCTATCCAGTGCATCAAAGGGGGAAAATGGGTAACATCAGTGGCTTATTGTGTTCACATATAATAATAGTGGCATTTATATAGTGCTTTCAAACTTAGAAGTGATCACATGCTTTATGACCCCTGCAAACTGCCCCTATTCATCCCAGCATAGCAACTTTTCCAGTGACTCTTGCTGGTGTCTCCCTTGTACTACTTTGGGCCAGGGAAGTATCTTTCATTTCTTTTGCTATATCATATATGTAAACCACATCTACATATATCTACATACACACATATACACATATATGTAAACCACAAAAGATGAGAACATCTTTTGTTGGAAAGCAACATATAAATGTTTTAAATATATAAGCATCCTTTTAAAAATGTGGGGTTTTGCTCATTAAACAGAGGATAACTTAGTGAAAACAAAGCTAGTTCTGTGCTATTAAGGGCTATACTTTTTAAGGGCAGACTTAAACTGGTTTAATACTTATACCGTCTCTCCAAGGAACATTATTAACTGAAGTTCCTGAGAAGGGCTGTAATTGGGAAACTATGACAATTATAGTGGTATAAAACACCTATAAATGTGTAGCGAAGGTCTGTTCTGACTGATCATTACAATTGTTCTGGCCTCATCTATATTAGACCATACTTTCATGCCAGATCAATTACATTTAAGCAGTTTTGCAAGACTATTTCATTGTAGCAAATATTTCATTTTATTTGTAAGGCTATTCCACTCAGACACACTATTATCATTCCTGGGATGACATCTACCTTATGCTTTTGAGGAAGGTCAAAACATTTGCTTGTCTCAATTTGCAATGAGAGCATTCTAGAAATATTGTTGGGAGTGACAGAAAGAATGAAATCTGCCATTTAAAAAAAAACAAACTAAAAACACAAACATTTCGGGCCATCAGATACCAATTCCTGACAATCTTTAAAGGGTTTGTCAATCATGTTTCATTCAATTATGCATTTTTAAAGACAGAGATTATTTGCATGGAAATAAGGCAACAATCTTATCTACACAGTGAGAGGAAGCCCCATTGAGCACAATGGGATTTACTTCTGAGTAAACATGCATAGTATAGTATTATTGGACAGCTCTGGAAGAAATGAGTCCTGATTGTTGAGATGCATTGTATTTGCTTCTGCCTGGACACAGACATGGAAGTCCAGCTAAATGAATGTGTTTGCCATAATAAAACATTTTAATGAAAAAATTTAAGCTGCCAAATCAAAGTTTCATAGACAGTCAACAGCCGGAGACTTTGCAATGTTACCATATTTTGCTATGAGATTGTTCTGCGATAAGAGACATAATTTTGGTACCTTATGGTGTATGTGGGGAGGCTGAGGGGAAGGTTCTGCTGGAAACGTTTAAGGGAGGCTCAACAATGAATTTTGTCTTCCAATAATTCTGATCTGCAGAATAAGTGCTTAGAAATGAAACTGTTTCGGTTCTTTAGCGCCTGTTCATATATCAGGGTCTGACCATAATACATTATTGGGAATAGAGTTTGTCCATATTTCTCATGGAAGTAAGATTGTGTATCTAAACAAATTTCAATTAATCTTCAAGAATACATCTGAGGTAAAAAGGGGTTCTGGAGATAGCAAAGAGCAACAGCTAGAAAGCTGCTGAGAATGAAAAGAAAAATGTAAGAGAAACTGATTTAAGGAAATATACAAGTGGGAGGGCAGGTTGTGTGTCCCGTCCCCCCCCATTCCCTGCAGGAGTGTTCATGGCTGCAGCCAGCTGGAAACAGGAGCCTGCTCCAAAACGTAGCTATAAGGTGCATGAGTTGGGGTCTCCTTTGAGGGGAAGGGAGAAAAGGATAGTGAAGCCAGCAAAGCGAAGAACCACCAGTGCCCTTTCCACCTGCTAGCACCTCTTTCAGCTTGGATTGTGTCCTCACAGGGGGTCACAGAAGCACCAAATGCCCTATGAGCAGGAGGAGGAGGAGGAGGCCATACAAACATTCCGTTATCTTGAGGAAGCCTCTGTGACTGCCTCCCCAACACAGGATACTTCACACACCCCATTGGCACGGCTGCAATGGCACTTGAAAACTGGATAGGATTGGGCCCTGCAGCCTCTATGGATCTCCTTGGACTTGTACAACCTCAGGAGGTGGCACAAGTCCGAGGAAAGCGGACCAGCTTGAAGCCACTCCATGCTGCTTGGGAACGGGGGTTGGGATCCAACATAACAGCTGGATCTCAGCCCCGTCTCCTGCTCCATGCCCGCACCCGGTATGCCTGCCTCCCCACCCGCCCCAGAACCTTGCATCAGCCAAGGTCAGCCGACGCAAGGATCGCCCTGCAAGCCACCACGTCTGCTGAATGCACCTCCGTGTGCCACCACACCCCCATGCACTGGCACAGCTTGTTCCTGAGGAGGTGCAAACATGCTTTATGACATGTTTGCAACCCTCCTAGGCTGGCACAAGGGACTTGCACCAGCCTAACTCATGGATTGCGTTCTTAGTTGCTAAACTCACGCAGTCCATCTGTTACAATTACGGGGCTGGGGCACCTTCCTTATGAGGAAAGGCTACGGCGTTTGGGCCTCTTCAGCCTAGAAAAGAGACGCTTGAGGGGGGACATGATTGAGACATACAAAATTATGCAGGGGATGGACAGAGTGGATAGGGAGATGCTCTTTACACTCTCACATAATACCAGAACCAGGGGACATCCACTAAAATTGAGTGTTGGGCGGGTTAGGACAGACAAAAGAAAATATTTCTTTACTCAGCGTGTGGTCGGTCTGTGGAACTCCTTGCCACAGGATGTGGTGCTGGCGTCTAGCCTAGACGCCTTTAAAAGGGGATTGGACGAGTTTCTGGAGGAAAAATCCATTATGGGGTACAAGCCATGATGTGTATGCGCAACCTCCTGATTTTAGGAATGGGTTAAGTCAGAATGCCAGATGTAGGGGAGAGCACCAGGATGAGGTCTCTTGTTATCTGGTGTGCTCCCTGGGGCATTTGGTGGGCCGCTGTGAGATACAGGAAGCTGGACTAGATGGGCCTATGGCCTGATCCAGTGGGGCTGTTCTTATGTTCTTATGTTCTTATGTACAATCTGATCCTGATCAGTTTTTGTTTCCTTTTTTAGACCATTTTTTCTTCTTCCCTAGGTTGGAAGCAAGAGCTATGCATGGAGAACAGTGAAAAAATACAGTATTTTTTTGCAGTTGTGATTGGGTAGCAATGTGCTTCCCCCTCCCAATCTGTCAGCAAAGATAAGAGCATTTAGAGTGAATCCAGAATTTTGCTCTCCAGCCAATGTAATTACATCCTTTATGCATGTATACAATCCATGCAGTCCCAGTTTGGGAAATTGACCAATTAAGGACCCAATTTAGACCCACATATGCTAGCTGACCACTGGTGTGCATGGTTACAAATGTACTGTAAGGCACATATGCAAGCCTTACTATTGGTCCAGCACCAGAGCTAACCCATTGCGAGCCCGCACTAGGCCAGCTCTGGCACTGGGCCCATGGTCTATGCGACGTGCCGGGTGGCGGAGAGATAAGATGAGGCAGGGACGAGGCGTTCCAGGGTGGGCGGAGGGTGGAGAAAGGTGTGGCAGGGGAGGGATTGGGACAGGAGAGGGCGGGATCAGCGCTCAGCTCCACCAGATCTGGATGCCCATGTCAGGCCACACAGCCCGATGTGGGACTCCTTGATTCTGCACCAGCTAAAGAGCTGCTGCAGAATCAAGTAGCCCCTTTGTGGGGCTACTTCCTTTACCCAGGGGAAAGGGACAAAAGTCCCCTTCATCTGAGGAACCGGTTCGTTGGTGGCTGCCCAGCATGCTCAGGATCCCGTGGTAGCCATTTTGGCACCTCAGGAGTCTCTTGTGCCAGGCAGCTCAGGATTGGGCTGCCCATTTGCTATGAAGATGAATGATGGAGGAAATGATGATGATTGCAATGTTGTTTTGTTTGCCTTATCCTCTTCCAAAACTGAAATTGTTGTGAAGTGTAATAAGCCCCAATAATGATAATTATTGGAAATTATCTAGACTTGTTTCCAATTCTAGATTTAATAACGATATTTTAAATGATGTAAGATATTTAAGATATAAGATATTTAAAGATATCTTAATATATTTTAAATGATGTGTTGATCAACGGACCTGGGTTGAAAAAGTGACAGACAGCAAGCATCTGCAGTTATTGAAACCAATACATTTGAGAAAGACTGAATTTTCATGCACAGACATAAATTAGCTTACTGACAGGCCAAACCTACCTAAGTTCCCAATGCAGCAGCACCAGCACAGCCTGCTGGTAAACAATTTAGCTGGTTACATTGGGGTAAGGGGGCATTTGTTCCCTGCTATGGGTCAACTCAGACCTGTGCCACTGATATTGCTGGTGCAAGTCCGCATTGACCCGTGTTGGCAGATCAGGCCCAGAAAGGGCCCAGAAAGGGGGATAGACAGATCCCACCCCCTCTCAGGCCTGATCCACCCAACCCTCCTACAATGGTGTCAGGCACTTCAAGCTTTATCTTATAGAACAAATGCTTTCTTTGCCAAGTACCTTTTAGATTTCCACTGCTAACTCTCTGAAGGGTTAGTGAAATAAATTATGCAAAATAAATGAGAAGATGAAAAGGTCAGTCAGGCCATCCGTGCTACATAAAGATTTAAATCTCTAGATATCATGAATGCTTTGAGGGTTCCTGCAACATTAAAAAACAAACAAGTGGACTCAAAGCAAAACCCCTGATAGGCTTAGGCGATTTACAATCCTAGCAACTTATCAGACAACTGTCAAATAAATAGAACTTTGGTTTAAGGCTATAGAATGTTGTCTGCATCTTTAAGAGAGTGATCCTGTCCTTGGAGTTATGTCTGCCAGAAAGGATAACAACTCGGTCCTAAACTCCATCACGGTGTGGACTACACTTGTGGGGAAAAAAAATTATACTGGCAAAGTAATTGCCTCCCACCAGAAGGAGGCTACAATGGATGGAATACAAAGGTGGGGGCAATAAGTGGATGGAGCAAGAGCATAGAGACAGAGATACAGAGCTTACGAGGAATCTGGAACTTGCTCATCATCTCATTCCCTGAGATGATGTTGCACTATGCTTGCAAAATAGATAGTTTAAGTCAGTGGTTCTCAGACTTTTTAGCACCGGAACCCACTTTTTAGAATGATTATCATTGTTAAAAGCATGTAGATAGTAGCCTGTTGAAAGTACAGATCTGTCACATTTTCCCAAATGCAGTCATATACCATGGTAGCATCATGTCTAATATATTACAAATAAAATACACATTGAAATGAATGAGGACTCACTTGAAATGGGCTCGCATAAACACTGGTTTAAGATAAAACATTCCCATTCAAGTCAATGGTTCTGCCCCAGACGACCACCCCACACCCCCCTCCCTCTCTACTCCACAACTACACCAGGGAATAGGACTCTAACTAACCCTGCAATCCATCATGGAGCTCAACCACAAGACCCTCTTTTGCAAGGAACTCTGATCTCACATATCAAGATCAAATGGGAATGGCATTTTGGTCACACTGTCTTCTCAGAACCCTTCCAGGTACCATGCCTCAAGATTCCAAGGACCTACCAGGAGCCCCAACAGCGATGAAACAGCCCACATAGGGAGCCAGAGAGGGGAAGTGTGATGTCTAAGCATCACTCACCCTTCAACCTGAGTACCCCAAGGCATGCAGAGTATTGAAATGGCCCATGTACCCATGACCACAAAGTGTCTTCCCCACCCCTTCAAATAAGGGCTCATGTGTACTGACTAAACAACCTTTGTGTTACTCCCCTGGTGAGAGCAGTGCCTCTCTGTAACATAGCGGACACAAAGTAAGACTGCAGGTTGCAGAAAGCAAAATTCATTGTGCAACATAAGCAAAATGGGCATTCAGTGTAAAAAAAAGAGAAAGGTGGTAAGTAAGTAAGTAAGTAAGTAAGTAAGTAAGTACATACATACATACATACATACATACATACATACATACATACATAAAATGCTCAAGTGTGCTTAATGTGACTATTTTATTCAGGGTGACTATAGTTGCTGTTTGTGCTATAGAATTTGTATTTTGTTACCATACAATACATAACATTATCCGCGGATTCAGGATCTGTGGATTCCAGTATCCAAACAAGTAGATCAGACCCACCTGGACCCTCCAGAGGTGACGGGAGCTCAGCTTCCTTTGCCTCCGGTTACAGGGCCCCAAAACTCGGGGATTTCATTATTTGTGGGTTTCCTTATCCATAAGGGGTCCTGGAACAGAACGCTCATGGACAATGAGGGCAACCCTGTACATCCTATTCCAGAAACTTGATCAGGGATATATAAAATCTCCCAAGAGCTTTCATCAACATTCTTCTATTACGATACATTACATTTATATCCTACAAGGAAGTTACTGTACATGTTTCATCCTTCCTCCACTCTCCCCTTTTGTCCTCACAACAACCCTGTGAGGTAGGTTAGGCTGAGACAGAGAGAGAGTGACTGGCTCAAGGTCATTTCATGAGCTTCATAGCTTAGTGGGGGCTTAAACAGGTCTCCCAGCTTCTAGAATGTAACAGCTTCTATTGTAACAGCTACAGCAGCTCACTAGCTACCCTCAAGATGCTGTGGGTGTTTGCCATGAAGAAATTCCTCCACAGTTACTTTGATTTTTGCTTAAGGCCAAATCTAGTGACAAGGGTGTGAGAACCCCACTGATCAATTTTGCCAGTTTAATTGAAACTTCTTGAAAAAAGCCAGGTGGTATAAGGTACAGCAATTTCCAACCTTTTTCATCTCACGGCACACTGACAAGACACTAAAATTATCAAGGCACACCACCAGGTTTTTAATAATTGTCAAGGCACACCATGCTGCCAGTGGGGGCCTCACATCCCTATTGACCCTATTAATAAATGACCTTCCCTCAAATTCCTGTGGCACACCTTTGAACCACTCGCAGCACACCAGTGTGCCATGGCACAGTGGTTGAAAATGGCTGGGTTATAGTATCAGACCAGCACTAGAAAAAACCGTTTCCAAATCATCAGCTGTGGAACTTAGGAAGTGACCTTGCATCAGTCACTATTGCTCAGTCTAGGCTACCTCACCCATTTCTTATGAGTCTAAGGACTGTGTGTGTTGCCCAGAACTCTTCAGGGGAAGGTGAAGTGAAAATGAATAAAAACTCTTCATTCAGCTTGAATGTGCTGTTTGAGAAGGAATAGCCAAACTCATTTTAAATCTGATTTTAGGCAAAGTTCAGTGACTGACACAGAAAAGTGACATTCAAAAGGGTAGAGCAGTGGTTCCCACACTTTTTCAGCTGGTGGCTCTCTTGACCTACTGGGCCATTAGCTGTGGCTCCCCTGGGCAACAATTCTATACATTGTATAGGGCAGCAGGTTTTACGTGAGGATTTTGCAGCTCCCCTGGCTGGTTTCCACAGCTCCCCAAGCAGCCATGGCTCACAGTTTGGGAACCACTGGGGTAGGGTCTATACAGGAGACCTCCTAACCACTAGAAATATTTCTTAAAAATTGCAGATCAGGCCCTAGGTTTTTCCTCAATCTCAGCACTCTTTTTCCGACATGTAACAGTAGGCTTCCATAGGCCAAAGTGCCTTTTTTCCATCTAATATGCATGCAGAGTCAAACCTACTCCTATGAGCATTGACCTAATTAGTGAGAGCATTGCGCTGTGGAATCCCACACTATGCTGAGACCATAGCAGTTCCATCTTGTTCAGATTTCAGCGGGCCTTTCAAACAGGTCTACGGGCTTGCATGGGGAAAGCTTTCTCCACAGAACAATATAGCGACTACATCAGAGGTTCCAAAGCATTATGAAGTGTCAAAATATGCCCTTCTTGCCCAGATGGCATGCAAGAGATTTTAATTAGGCAATTGCATCCTCTTGTTCCCATGAAGCATCCCAATCTCTGGCCAAAACGGACATAGAGTCAAGTTTGTTAATATGGTGCCTGTCTCCAGCAGCCTTTTATTTTAAATGGGGAGCTAACTATTATTTTAGATTAATGAACAATGTGAAGGTAGTAAAAAGAAGAAGAAAAAAAATAAAAAAGCCTGTTTGTAGCAATACCATTTTCAATCTAGTCCAAGCTGACTTGGCTCTTTATCACTTTAACAGAGATGGGATTGCTGCTGATTCTTGATCTGAAGGGAGCCCTTGACTTTCAATCGCTACTTGGCAGAGAATATTTGGCAGCTGCAACTTCTCCTATCTCAGGGTTGCAGCCACTGGCAAAGGTGCCCTTATTTATTTTGGGGTAAGAATTTCTATCTTGTCTTTGCTCTCAACATATTAAAAGCAGTTCATGAAACCAATAAAAACACAAGAGGCGTGAATCAAAAACAAGCAAAGGGATAGTAGAACTGGCAGAAAACAAGCCAGACAGCTAACCAAAATAAAATGCTTGCCTACACAAAATGCATTTTGAAAAAGCAGTGAAAAAAATAGTGAGGGCTGGTTGAATCTTCTGCAGGAAGGCATTACCTTCTCAATGTCTCTGTGCTATGGACCAAGAACATGAACTGAAGGAGTGCAGCATTGATGGCCTGCCTATTTCAGCTCCCAGATTCAGACTTGGCATAGGAGAATAATATAGATTATGTATTAATTACTTATTAGTAAATATGATATCCAGCAGCGGTACAGCATCTCCCCAATCACTGACAAGTTGAGAGAAGCCCTGCTTCAGTGGTACGGCCACATTCTGCACACCAACAGCTATATGCTGGCACAGAAGGGTCTTCAGTTGGAGGTCAATGGCAAATGACCGAAGTGGCGCTGGCTTGACACGCTGCACAGCGACATGAAAATCACCGACCTACACTCGCGACCAAGCCTGCGACCAAGAGAAATGGCAACTCCAGTACAAAATAGCGAACCCCGCCACCACACAGGACAAATGCTAAAGAAAAAGAGGATTGGTTAAATATGATATTAATGTTTGCTATGTAAAGGGTTTTGTGAGCTTGTTTGTGTTTGTGGTATGCAAGCTTACTTATCAATAATAATATTTTTATTTGTTTATTTTCACAAGTTTAAACCACCCTTCCTCCAAGGAGCTCAGGGAGGTGTACATGGTTTCTTTCCTCCTTCTGTCCTCACGACAATCCTGTGAGGTAGTTGAGGCTGAGAGATAGTGACTCTCAGGAAGGTTCATGGCTGATCAGGGATTTGAACTTCAATTTACTAGTCCAACACCAGAACCACGACACCACCCAGGCTCTCCACTAATAACATTTCATGCTCCCCACCTAATTCCAGAGCTTTGTGGCCATACAGACTTTGGCTTCCTAAATCTAATGTGAGCTTTCCTTACCCACCAATGCCCTGAACTGTATCTCGAAGTTGCCAAGTTCTACAGCTCATTCCTCACTGTTCTGTATCTTTCTCCTGGACCCCAACAGGTCTGCCACCAGGACATATACCCTATAGAGCCATTCTCTTGTATTGCAGCTGAGAGCCCTTAATTAATGGAATTGATTTTATTGGTTGAATACAATATTTCTATCCCACATTTTTGGTTCCGCATAAGGAATACTCAAGGCAGCTTACAATATTTCCATTAAAGTAGCAATATGTGAAATGAAATAATATAAAAATGCAAACAATAAATAAAGCAACCCCACAGCAATACTATTATAAAGAGGAAAGCTGTCAAAATTCCAAAGGCTCTTCAAGATATCTAATCTTTATCAAGCTCAAAATGCCATCAGGGAGAGGGTCATACACGTTTCCTGAGGCAGAGAGTTCTAAAGGTGCCACAGTGGAGAAGTTCTATCCTGTGTACCTTTCAATTGTCCTTCAGTTGGCAGGAGGACATGATGCAAGGCCTCCATGGATGATATGGGCATGATGATGAATTGCCAACAGCCAGACTGGCACACCTCAAAATACTGCTGCCCCAAGTAGCCGCTTGTGTTGCCTGTGCAGTCTGTTTGTGTTCCTAATTGTCCCGTTTTCTCCCCAGGACCTCCCACGCTTTGTGCTGCCACTTTGCTCAGTGCACTGCACATCCATGCATTTCCAACAGCCACAGTACAGAGCTTACCATGATAGTGCCATGGCATAAAACAAGGGCCCAGGGAACAAAGAGAGGTGGCACGGAGCAGACCACCAATCTATGCCTGGAGGCTGAGATCAGGACCAGGGTCAGCAGGCAGACATCAGGCATAAAACTTCAACCTGATCCAAAGCCCCAAGAGACAAACCCATATTCTCACCCCAGTGCACAACCCCAGTGACTAGCCAAAAGCACGTCTGTGCTTCTATAAAATTTTCAATTTAACTCTTGAACAGAAAGACACTCGATCACAGGGGCCACCATTCACTAGGGCATTGATGGCCTCATGCAGCAGCCAAGAAGAATGGATGATTTTTGGAACTAGCCCTCCAAAAGCAGGAATTCAATTTGAATGACTAGCATAGCAGATGTTTGCTAGGATTTACCAAGCAGACTGCAGTGTACACAGTTATGCTAATTTGGCGATGCTTCCCCTTCAAGTTAGCTCCGAGCCATTAGAACACACAGTCAGTAGGTCCTTCTGTCTAACTAATAATTGCCTATCATTGATATTAATTAACATTTTTTGCACCTTCTTTCAATTTTGACCCTGGATCTGTTGGTAGTATAATCACAGCGGCCTATTAAAAAGTTTCTAAAAAACACACAGGGCATACAGCAGTCACGAGCCATTTATCAAAAACCAAACAAGGCCAATTAAACAGGCAGCCAGACAGTTGTCTTGATTTGCCACTGACTGTTTCTTGATCACCATTATAAATTGCTAATCGGGCAGAAAGTGCTCAGCAGAGCATCTGCAGGGGGTGGTTATTGCTCATTCCCCGCCTGGTGACAGGTGAGAGAGGCTAGTGATGGTCTTATTGATGCGAACTGCCCATCAGTTGGAAGTTATTGTTAAAGTTCATGATGCTACAGCTGATCCCGTCCTGCTGAGAGTCAATCAAATTAATTAGTGCTAGAAATTCCTTCTGTATTATATTAAGGCAAAAGTTATTCAAAGGAGCACTCTGTGATTTAGTTCCAAAGGCAAGGGATGCCGAATTGCCATGAATCGGAGCAGGCGAAAGGGAGGGTGGAAGGGGGAAAAAAAATCAAATATAGCTTCTTCCATTATTTTATAATAAGGGCTGTGGCTAAAGGTTTTTATAGCCACAGATCAAGAGATCATAATAGAAGCATATTGACAGATTTCCCCCCTCCCCTGCCCGCAATACTCTAAGGAACTGGCTTGTAGCAGGAAAAATATATCAAAACCTTATCAGCAGAGCTGAGATCTTCTGTGTAAAATCAATAAAGAGTTATACATGGTTTGAGTTTAAACAGTTCTCTGTAGTCATTTAAACATAGTGCATCTGTGCAGCTTTTTACCTCTAGAGACCAAGGTAGCCTAGCAACCGCGAGGCTTAAAGCGATTAACTACAAATGAAGTACTGTACGCCTATCAAAGCAATTGTTCATGGTTGCCTTTGTTGCAAAGCCGAAGCTAATTGAACATGATACAGTATGAAGATAATTAACACCCATGAGTTTGTTAATTGCCTGTTAGCATTACAACACAAGCTCTTGGTTTCCTTCGAAAACTTGCTCCTTTGCAACTCCCATAAAAGAAAGCGGGTAGGACCCCTTTGGCTGGCAAGAATATCTTGGAGTTTTTTAACCCTTGTTGAAAAGGAAGAGCTGGGGAAAGTGGGGGGGGGGAGAGAGGAGAGAAGTAGTGTGGTAATGAAGAATTTTGCCTGCTCCCCTCAAAACACACACACACACACACACACACACACTCGGTCTTCGTGCCTTAGATAGAAGAGGAATTTTGTTTTACATACACAGGCCAAACTATGTTCACTTTTAAGGTGGATTTATTTTTAAGCAAATTAGTTGCTCGCTCGCTCTCTCTCTTTGGTGGGCTGTTTTTATGACTCAGCTGCTCTGCCTTCTAAAGTAAGCAATAAATGTCTTTTAGGGTTGGAATATTAATTGAAGGCAGCATCTGGTCAGCAGCTGACCTGCTATACTGGTCGAAATTGTTGCCTACCCAGTGAAATTGAGCAGCTTATTTTCTCTCTTTACCATCTTTGTCATTAGGAGGGCTACCATATGTGCCAACTGGAAAATCAAGGCCCCGGTCCTCAGTGTGCTCAGCAAATAATCCTCTCCTGAAATCCATGAAATGTTTATTTATGAAATGAGTATATGCACAAACACTTAGTGCCCCAAGCCCAGTGAAGTTTGCTTCTGCCTGTCAATGGGCTACTAATCTATCCCAAAAAAATACAGAGTAATGTTTTAGATGTTTTGTCCTCCTTGAGATCACAGCATCTGGGACAGATACAAATATTTTGCTCTAAAAATTTGAAAAACATAATCATTAACACTTTCTGAAAGCTTTTGTGTGGATTTGAATGTGTAACTGGAAATGTACCACAGGCTTTCAACAATGTATAAAATATCACAAGTTCCTCTGCCAACTAAGCTGGAACTCGGCTAATTACTTTGTACCATTGCAGTCATAACTTCTTCCACCCATTTCTCCTCCTCTTACTACTGTTGCAAGCAGGATCACAGGTGTACCACATAGAAGGTTGGTCCAAGACCACCTGGCAGCCTCTGAGGCAGCATGCCAAATGCTACTTCCTTACCCAATGATATGCCAGCCTCTCTGTTCATCCCAATCTCCAATGCTCTAACTCAGGGGTCTCCAAACTATGGCCTGGGGCCACAGTCAGGCCCCCACAAGATTTTATCCGGCCCACAGCAACTTAAAGTATTTTTTCCAACCATGCAGTCAGATAGTTAACACGTGTAGTTCTGTCTGCCACATTCCTTTCTGTAAGGCTAGAGTGGTGTATGCCTGGCTAACTCATTTTTAGTCACCTGGGCCAAATGCTTTAAGAACCTCAAACCATAATTATTCAATGTTAACCTCACCTCTGCCGATAAAACAAATTGGGTTTCCACATGTTGACTTTTCAACATTGTAAAATGATCATAGTGAGAAAATAGCATTATTTTTGCACTTACATAAACAAATCGTGACAACTGGGTTTCCCAACAGATCAGACAGTGTGCTATGCATCACTCACCTCTGCCCTATATAAAACTGTTTGTTTTTGCCTGTGAAAATGTGTAAAATATACGATGTAGGCCTCCTACTGAATAGTTTGGAGACCAGTGTTCTAGCTCAACACTCTCCTCCACTCCTCATTTCTTCTTCCTCTCTTCCCCTTTCTTCCTTTTTCAAGAGAGGGAGGGGAAGGAGATGAAGGTGCAGTGGAGGCAATTATGTGTGGGGAGTGTCCCCCCAAGCTGCTTTATTAGTGACAACTTCAGTTGATCTCATGGATAGATCAGCCCTGACCACATAGTAGGCAGAGAGTAGGTGGGCAAAAGCACCAGGATAGAGAACCAGGCAGAAGAAGCTGTGGCTGTTCTTCACCAACTTCACTCACAGTTTTAAAGTTTTAAAGAGAAAGCAGTTCCAGGTTGAAGCCTGGCAACCGTACTCAGCTATGATAGGAGTTCATCCAACCCCTATAACTGCAGAGTATAACCTAGGCTATAGAAGGTTATTTTCAGTTCAGTTCTCTTTGTCTCTCATATACCCAGTTATTTTTCTCCTGAGAATTGCAGCAATGAATGTTTATTTTGTTCTGAAAAACAGTGTTGAATACATGTAATTACACATATAACATATACATACCTTAATAAATGAGAGTCAAACTACATGTTATGTTAAATGGGACATCAGCCCTTACATGCTTAACTTTTCTCTGCTAGGGACAAGTCAGGGAAGAAGCTGGTTCATATTTGATTCTGTGGGGGGACTGCCCCCCATGGAGGGGGGTACAATCCTGATCAGAACTGTGGTGAGGAGAAAAACTAACAAGTGTCCCTACCCCCAGTCCTGATCCAAAATGATTCCTCCTCATGGCTTCTACTTCCAGCACAATCCTATGCACATCTGCTCAGAAGTGAGTCCCATTGGGCTCACTTGGACTTGCTCTTAGGAGAGTGTATATAGCACTGGTTCCCAACCTCTCTTGGAGTTTGAGCCCCAGGATGTCTTTATTGGGGCTTTTCTTTACTTCTTCAAGACACGGGGCCTCCTGGACCCCAGCAGCATGTGAGGGACTTGAGAACAAAGCCCCTCTTCTCCCAAGGTGGTGTCATCCTGAGGATCGCTTTGCTGCCTTCCTTCTTGACCCACTGGTTTGAGAACCACTAGTATATAGGATTGCAGCCTTAATAAAGAAAAGTTGAGTATCAGGGCCAATGATATGTTTAACATAATATGAAGTTTTATGCAGTGTACCAAAAAACATACTCCCCCATAGAAAAATACTAGAGTTGAGGAGATCCTGAAGAGGATTATGGTGGTTGGATTCTAGGATCATTAAGTGGTTGGCTTTCACTTTTGCTTAAAATATATTAGTAGATGAAATGTAAAAGTTGCCGAGGGAGTGTGTTGAAGAGTGCAATAGTAGAAAGTCATCTTAAGAAAGCATAGAGAAATGGTCACAGCGATGGACAATGAGAGACCTCAATCCAGTTTAGTTGCAGTAAACTCATAAGTGAGTTGCTAATCAGGAACAAAGGATAGCCATTCACGAGATGCACTCCAGTGTAAACATAGTCTTTTTCTTGCACATCTATCAGTCACAGCCTGAAAAACAACAGCTGTTTCAGTTCTCCCTTAACCTCCTTAAGCCATTATATACAGTAGTAATAAAGCCTAGAGATAAACTGCCTTTGAAAGGAAGCAACCTATTCACAACCTATTATACCTTCTTCTTGTTCTTAAGGCTCCAGTGTTCCCAGCCCTATTCTTCCCTCCCTCCCTGTCTCATATCTCCATCTATTTGGGATTTGTTTCCCTCAGTACATCACAGTGTCTCAAAGCAGACTTTCCTAAATGTGCATGGATTTCTGAGCTGTTACAGTGTCATAGTTAAATACTTGCAGATATGCGGTTCCCTCGAGGAATACCTCTAGTGTCCAATTACAAGTTCCATCATCAATCATAAGTGTTATTTATTCAGCAAAATGAATTGCTAATTAATAACTGATGAGCATTATGGCCTTGAAGTCTATAACACTATTAATTATGGCTGGCAATTGGGATTCTGCTCATGAAGGAGTGAGTACCCAGCACATATTCCCAACAATTAGTACTGAGAGGTTTCTGAGGATTCATGGAGACTGGAGTGACTAGAGAGGAGAAAATGATTATTTCCAAAGCTTTGCAGGTATTGGGATTATGAATGATATAAGCCAAACCTCCAGCCTACCATGAGAAGATTGTTCAAAAATGGACATTCCTGCTGTGTGTCTCTGGAAACCATATTACATAAGGAACTAACATCTAGTTTCTAGGTTTTTGATCAGGCTTTGGAATTGAAACCGGGCGGTGGGACTGCATGGTGGAGAACAGGCAGGAACTGAACCCAGAGAAGATGGAGATGTTATCAGTTGGGAGTTCAACTGGGAACATGTGTTCAACCTGTTCCAGGTTCTGTCACTCCCACTAAAAATTTGGTTCACAGTTTGGGGGGTGCCCTTTGATGTGAGGTGTCCTCTGGGGGTCCAAGTGGTTCCAGTGACAAAGAATGCCCTTTACCAGCTCTGTCTGCTACCCAAGCGGCATTCTTTCCTACCTAGTCACATTATCTATACTCTGGTGACTGTCAGACTGGATTACTGCAAAGCACTCTACAAGGGGCTGCCTTGAATAACATTTGGAAACCTTCTTTGATCTAGAATGCAGAGACCCTATTAGCAGGGTCTCTTTGTTGGGAATCCGTTATCTCAATGTTACTCAATCCGCATTGGCAACCTGTTTGCTTCCAGACAGAAGGTATTGGTTCTTACCTTTAAGGCCCACAACAGTTTGGGAAGACCAGTTTCTTCCATATATGCCTCCCTGTTTACTCTGATCATCATCTGAGGTCCTGGCTCCAGGTCCTCTGCCACTTGACATGTGGAGGGCATCCACAAGAGATGGGGCTTTTTCAATAGCAGTACCAACTTTGTGGAATGTCCGCCCTTTGGAGGCCCACCTGACCCCTATCTGTACTACTTCAAGCACCAACTTATAGTGTGTTTTTTTCTATTAACTTTTAGAGGAGGATGGTGTTAGAATATATTGTTATTGGCTTGTTAGCTTATATGTGCCTGAGCTGCTGTCACTTTTTGCTGTGTATTGACATTTAGTGGTTCCCCCCCCCCTAAAATTCTGTTTTTAATCTGATTTTGTAAGAAGCTTTTGTTTGCTTTTGCAAGAAAGCTGGGATACACATTTTTTAAAAAGTAAGAAGCATGCATGATGAAAAGTTATTGCCTAGAGCAGGGTGTCAAACATAAGGCCAGGGGGCCAGATGTGGCCCCCAGAAACTTTTTATCTGGCCCTCAGGCTCTCAGCTGCTGAGCAGTGCTGAGGTGTTACTGCTGAAAAGCAACCTACATGAAAATTGGAGACCCCCATATCTTGAAATATGATCAAGATTTGGTATTTTCTCTTCTGTCATTTGCAGTTAATGAGTTTTTTTGTGAGAACAAAGTGCTGATTTCTGGCCATCAGCTGCTTAACGATGTCACTTTCTGCTTAATGACATCACGTCCGGCCCTCAGCAGGTGCCCTGAATGCTAACTTCGGCCCTCTGTATAAAACGAGTTTGACACCCCCGGCCTAGAGTTTGGGTATGACTGATCCAACTTGCAATGAAGTGAAACTTTGAACCTTTAGCAACTGCTATCTGATAAAACAAAATTTTCTAACTATTAGCCTTAGCACATGTCCAGATGGCTCTAATTTAGAGGATTGGGTGTGCTTTCTCTGTACAGGATGTTTCAAAATGCATTGGGCCACTGCCAGTCCACACAGCTGACTTCCCAGGGTGATCACCAAAACATCCCAAAGAAAAAAGAAGTCTTGCCTTTTCCTAGATGAGGTGTTCCCATTATACACTCCAAACCAAACAGCTTTGTGATAAAGCAAGATTTCGACAAGGGTTTTGGTGGTAGTCCTATGTCAAGCTTGACTTGTAATTCTACTGAAACTTCCATTGAAATTTCACAATAGGACTTCATTTGAACAGGATTAGTCTGTAAATGGGACCGGTAACTACACAGGCCTATAAAATTGAGGGTCAGAAAAGTTTTTCCCAAGATTTATGGTTTATGGTTTCCCAAGTTTGATATGAATTTGGGGTACTGATTCCAAAAATGGCATCCGTTTTGCCCCATCACGTCTAGTTTTGGAGATATGGCATAGTTTCATTAGTGGCCATGGTGTAGGCTTCCTCATGAGGAGGCTGCTTGAACCATTCACTAAAGACGCTATGCTGTGTCTCCAAAACTAGACGTGATGGGGCAAAACGGATGCCATTTTTGGAATCAGCACCCCAAATATACCCAGGAATTGGTGTAATGTTTAAGGAAGCAAAATGTGTGTTGGCCTGTGCTATCAGTCCACTGCTAAGACTTCATACATAAATTTGCTGTCTGTGAACCAAAATTAAGCACTCTCACTGAAAGAAACTAAACCCAACTTTCAGAATCATCATGAGTACAGAGCACAGAAAGCTGATTTACACAGATATATACATCACATGATGTGTTGTTCTGTATTGGCAACCTTCAGTCTCGAAAGACTATGGTATCGCGCTCTGAAAGGTGGTTCTGGCACAGCGTCTAGTGTGGCTGAAAAGGCCAATCCGGGAGTGACAATCCCTTCCACACCGGGAGCAAGTGCAGTCTGTCCCTGGTCTGTCTCCCTGGCTATGGGCCTTCCTTCTTTGCCTCTTAGTCTCAGACTGTTGGCAAAGTGTCTCTTCAAACTGGGAAAGGCCATGCTGCACAGCCTGCCTCCAAGCGGGCCACTCAAAGGCCAGGGTTTCCCACTTGTTGAGGTCCATCCCTAAGGCCTTCAGATCCCTCTTGCAGATGTCCTTGTATCGCAGCTGTGGTCTACCTGTAGGGCGCTTTCCTTGCACGAGTTCTCCATAGAGGAGATCCTTTGGGATCCGGCCATCATCCATTCTCACAACATGACCGAGCCAACGCAGGCGTCTCTGTTTCAGCAGTGAATACATGCTAGGGATTCCAGCACGTTCCAGGACTGTGTTGTTTGGAACTTTGTCCTGCCAGGTGATGCCGAGGATGTGTCGGAGGCAGCGCATGTGGAAAGCGCTCAGTTTCCTCTCCTGTTGTGAGCGAAGAGTCCATGACTCGCTGCAGTACAGAAGTGTACTCAGGACGCAAGCTCTGTAGACCTGGATCTTGGTATGTTCCGTCAGCTTCTTGTTGGCCCAGACTCTCTTTGTGAGTCTGGAAAACGTGGTAGCTGCTTTACCGATGCGCTTGTTTAGCTCGGTATCGAGAGAATGAGTGTCGGAGATCGTTGAGCCAAGGTACACAAAGTCATGGACAACCTCCAGTTCATGCTCAGAGATTGTAATGCAGGGAGGTGAGTCCACATCCTGAACCATGACCTGTGTTTTCTTCAGGCTGATTGAACTGCCTCCCTTGAAAGCACTAAATTTAAAGGGAAGTGCCTGGTGTTTGATCTGTGATGGTTGTTTCATCAGAGATATCACTGATGTTGCTGTCATTGAGTGAACATAGATATTTGAGTTTACCCTGAAGCACCCACACATTTATCCATGCCAGAGGATCTGTGGAATGAGCATGTGGCATAGAAAAGCACTTTCAGTTTGGTGAACCTACTGCATGATCAGAGGTGCATCACCATAAGCCCTACAATTTTTCTAGAGCAGCGTTTCTCAAAAGTGTATTCCTATGAGCCCCAGGGCTCCCTGAGATCCCTTCAGGAACTCAACAAGCACAGTGTAAGTAGCCTCCATCTGCCCCATTTGCTTGTCCATCCCTCTCACCTACTCTGTTCATGGCTCCATCTTCATTTCCCTCCTGTTCCTGCTCTTTGCTGGTATTCAGCACTGGGGTTGGCACAGCACAACTCTGCTCATGCACCAGTGCTCTGAAGCTTCCCTAGACTCTGTGTATGTGCCAGCAGGACTCCCCAAGTCTTCTTTTAGGAGTATAAATGGCTCAGGAGGCTGAGAACCCCTATACTGGAGCATTACCCAAACCTGGCTTACAAGCCTATGCATATCAACTCAAAAGTAAGCTCCACTGAGTTCAATGGAACATCACCAGGTTAGAATGTACAGGATTGCAATCCCAATGTCATTAAAGGGATCCGTTTTCACCTAGGTATTTGGTTCAGCCAGCCTCACCAGGAAGGCTGTGGTGGTAGGACTGCTATTTTCTGTTCCCCAGTCCATGACACATATCTGCCATCAACTTACTGGCACTGATGGAGGCTTCAAGAGCCGCTGCTGTGGTTGCCATGCCACTGCCCATTTGTGGCAGCAGCCCAGAAGCTGTGACAGTGGTCAGGTTTTCACATCACCATAAAGAGCCTTGCTGTGCTGGACTGCTAGTTCTGAGAGGACAAGGCCCCAAAATGATTGGGGCCTAACTTAACAGAAGTGCAGCATGTAGCCTCCTTCCTCTACACTGCTCTCTTCCCTTCGGTTCTCCACTGCTCCCTCCTCCTCTCCCTCAAGGCACCAAAGCCTAGCTGCCCAGGCACAGAGCCAGCCACAACCTGGCTCTCTCTCTCTGGAACTGAGCTGATCCTCCCATGGAACACCACACTGCCCTTTTCCACAGCTGAGACAAAGCTGGCATAAGGCCGAGATAAAGCCAAGATCACTATAAAGCTGAAATCATAATGAAGCTGAGATAAAGCCAAAATCACACAAAGTCATAACTTGAGCACGCTTGGCTGGTTCGCCCTGTTCTTCTCTCCCCTGGATATTCCTGGTCATTGACCTGGGGTTTTACTAGTCTGTATCAGCATGAACAACACAACTCCACTCTCCAGATGCCAGCCTGACTCAGCAGGCTGGGATAAGTAACAGCTCCTGGCCATTGGCCTCCCTCTAAACTGTTTCCCTCCTTCCTGCATGCAATCAACTCATGCATATGTGTTTTTTTACTCATATAGAGGAGAACCTGGAGAACCAGCCTCCAGGCTCCCTAGGAGTCTCTTAATCAACCTAGCAAGATCACTGAGCATACTGAGCTCATGCCAAACAAGCTGTTTTGTTATCTGAATCTCCCATTGATCTGCAACCTCCTTTCCTAGAAGTCAATCCGTTCTCTGCTCCTGCAGAGGCACTGGGACGTGGGTTAAGAGGAGTCCTAGTGGTGGTGAACTGGCACTCTTACCATGAGTGAACAGCAAGGTCTTCCTGTTCATCTCCACACTCTTACATTTTGTATACATTGTGCCATCAACAGGCTCTTGTGCCTTGACCACACTCTCCATTTTGCTGCCTTATGCACACTTTTCTCTCTCTCTCTTTCACCGAGACCATGCTTTGTCAAAAATACAACTTACTTTCTTAGATAAATAACCCTAACATACTAGCATCTCTTTGCTCAGTGTGATCTGGAACCTCCTTCCCGAGAAACCAGGCACACCCCTCCTCCATCTTCCTTCTTCACTTTCTTTCCAAGTGAAGTTTTGTTTAGATAGTGTGGCAAAAACCTCACCTATACACAGAGTTTGTTCTAAGTAGAATTGTTAGTGCATGTTTGCTCATTTATATTGCCTCTAATTCAGAGGCGTTCCAGGGGGTACCCACGCCCAGGGCAACCCCCAGTTTTCCACCCCCCACACCCCGTTTCGCCCCCCGTTTCGCCCCCCTTCTCCACCATCCCCCACACCTGACACGGAAGTAATTTCGGTGACATCATTGTCACCACAACTACTTCCGCGCAGCTGCCTCCTCCATTCCCCCTTTGAAAACAAGGGAGAACGGAGGAGGCAACCAAGGCCCCCACGGAGCCTTCCGCGGCGCTTGCAAGTAGTGCGGAAGGCTCCGTGGGGGCCTGGGAAGCGGCACGCTTCTCCTATGAATGGTGGAGGTGGAGCAGGGGCACCCCAGGCTGGGAAGCAGCGCGTCTCCTCCGAAGTGAGAAGAGGCGCGCACCGGTTCCGCTCCACCTCTGAGGGACGCCTTTATAGGAGGCAGCGAGATGGGCGCCCTAGAGTGTTAGTGCCTCTCTAGGGCGCCTGTCTCCTATCCTCCTATAAAGGAGGATGGGAGGGGGGCGGCTCAGTTGGGGCCGAGGC
The DNA here is from genome assembly GCF_035046505.1 of Tiliqua scincoides. Classification (NCBI taxonomy): domain Eukaryota; kingdom Metazoa; phylum Chordata; class Lepidosauria; order Squamata; family Scincidae; genus Tiliqua; species Tiliqua scincoides. The sequence goes on from NC_089821.1 coordinate 108,284,323, forward strand.
GCTGACGGAGAGGCAGCAAGCTGCCTCTCCGCAGCGCTCCTGGGCACTCTATGGGGGTGGGGTCTGAAAGACGCCCCTGGAGGGTTGGCACTTGGGGAATTTGCCCCATTTGCAACCCTCTAGGACCACCAGTGCTCTAATTTGTATTGTTTTTCCTCTTCATTATTCATTTGCCTCCTCCACTGAACTTCACAGCAGAAGTACCCAAGAAGTACCTTGGGCAGATACTGCTGCCCGAACAGCCCCTCCTGACCAAGGAATTAAGTCAGATAGAGGTTGAAAGAGAAGACGTTTCAGACCTCATTGATAAATTAAAGATCAGTAAGTCACCGGGCCTGGATGGCATCCACCCTAGAGTTATTAAGGAATTGAAGAATGAAGTTGCTGATCTCTTGACTAAAATATGCAACTTGTCCCTCAAAACGGCCACAGTGCCAGAAGATTGAAGGATAGCAAATGTCACGCCGGTCTTTAAAAAGGGAAATAGGGGGGACTCGGGAAACTATAGGCCAATCAGCCTAACATCTATACCGGGTAAGATGGTGGAATGCCTCATCTAAGATAGAATCTCAAAACACATAGACAAACAGGTCTTGCTGAGGGAGAATCAGCATGGCTCCTGTAAGGGTAAGTCTTGCCTCACAGACCTTTTAGAATTCTTTGAAAAGGTCAACAGGCATGTGGATGTGGGAGAACCTGTGGACATTATATATCTGGACTTTCAGAAGGCGTTCGACACAGTCCCTCACCAAAGGCTACTGAAAAAACTCCACAGTCAGGGAATTAGAGGGCAGGTCCTCTCCTGGATTGAGACCTGGTTGAAGACCAGGAAGCAGAGACTGCGTGTCAATGGGCAATTTTCACAATGGAGAGAGGTGAAGGATCGGTCCTGGGACCGATGCTTTTCAACCTCTTCATAAATGACCTGGAGACAGGGGTGAGCAGTGAGGTGGCTACGTTTTCAGATGACACCAAACTTTTCCAAGTGGTGAAGACCAGAAGTGATTTTGAGGAGCTCCAGAAGGATCTCTCCAAACTGGCAGAATGGGTAGCAAAATGGCAGATGCGCTTCAATGTCAGTAAGTGTAAAGTCATGCACATTGGGGCAAAAAATCAAAACTTCACATATAGGCTAATGGGTTCTGAGCTGTCTGTGACAGGAGAGAGATCTTGGGGTGGTGGTGGAGAGGTTGATGAAAGTGTCGACCCTATGTGTGGCGGCAGCGAAGAAGGTCAATTCTATGCTTGGGATCATTAGAGAAGGTATTGAGAACAAAACGGCTAATATTAACAATCCATTATGGCAGTGGTTCTCAAACTCTCTGGGAGAGTTTGAGAGCCACTAAGTACTTGTGTGCGCAGGGGGTGAGGCAGCGCAGGTGGGGGGAAGGCACCGGCGCAATCCCCAGGATCGCACCGCCCAGGGGGGCAGCAGGGGCTTGGGTGCACTTACCCAAGCCTCCTGCCGCCTCCCCAGGCTGCGGGGAGCCCGGTGCGACCTGCAGCAGGGCTCCCTGCAGCAGTGAAAGTAAATGCAGAGCGATTGTGCCCCGCCTCCGGAAGTGGAGTGCGATCGCTCCGCATTTACTTTCACTGCTGCAGGGAGCCCTGCTGCAGGTTGCACCAGGCTCCCCGCAGCCTGGGGAGGCTGCAGGGGCTTGGGTAAGTACACCCAAGCCCCTGCAGCCCCCTGGGCGGCGCAATCCTGGGGATTGCGCCGCTGCCTCCAGGCTGTCACTGCCCTTTAAGGGGGCAGAGGCCAGGGCTCACAGGCTAAGGCGTTGCGACGCCCCAGTTTGAAAAGCCCTGCATTATGGATTACAAGCCATGATGTGTATGTGCAACCTCCTGATTTTAGAAATGGGCTAAGTCAGAATGCCAGATGCAAGGGAGGGCACCAGGATGAGGTCTCTTGTTATCTGGGGTGCTCCCTGGGGCATTTGGTGGGCCGCTGTGAGATACAGGAAGCTGGACTAGATGGGCCTATGGCCTGATCCAGTGGGGCTGTTCTTATGTTCTTATTTTTTCTCCCTGCTATTGGTGTAAACAATTCTTAATAAATTGTGTATTGTGATTGGAACCCTTTGACCCTCTTTCCCCTTTTTCCCTCTAAAAATGCCAATTCCATTAAGTGCCTCATGACCAATAATAAAAGACCCTTTTAATGCACTTTTCAGAGGTACACATGTAGGCCCATTCCTATGTGTTCTAAGCATGGGTGGTCACAACTCTGCAGAGCAGGGTGGTGGAGGGGGAGGAAGTGAGCAAAAGAAGCAATGAAGGCAGCAGTGGAGATGGCAGAGAGGGAAGTGGTGGCAGAAGAGCAGGCTGGCCTCAACCAGCACCTCCAGCATCTCAACCAGCACCTCCATGGGTGCATGTACACTCAGCGGCTCCGAATTGGGTAGATCTGGGATAGGGTGTAAAATAGTGACTTGCTCCAGTAGCCTTCATGGACAACTGAAGTCTCCAGTGCGAAATACTCTATCCTCTGCAGAAAGTCAGTTCCTATACCAAAAGTCTGCTGTGAAGGCATGTGCGGCGGCCACCTTGTTGAAGCTAAGTAGGGCTGGGTCTGATCAGTTCCTAGATTGGAGACTTCCTGGGAACCTCATGTATGCTGCCTTGAGTTCCTCCATGGAAATGTGGTGGGATATAATAATGCTTATATGGACAACAAGAAGAATACTCGTCTGCCGATCTTAAAATAAACCAAAACCCTCTTGAAAAAATAATATTGTATTTATTTTTATATTGTAAGCTCCTCAGGGCAGGGACCTGTCTTCTAGTGCTCTACAAAGTGCCACACACATTGATGGCACTATATAAATAATAACTGTATTGAAATGTTCCATATCCTGCTGTGTACATGGTAGATATTTATCATGCTTTTTCATCATGGTTTTCCAGATATAATCTCAGACTTTGATCCCTTGTCATTCAGGAAGCTTCTCCTCTTGAGCATTCTTTCTTGCCATTTGCTGATGTGATGCTAACCAAATACGGATGATGAATCTACTACTTGCAACTGGCTTGTATACTAATGCTGTATGTTTGGTATATGTGCCACATCTTAGAAGAAATTTAAAGGCAGCTCCAAGAACAAACACAGGTTCTGAATACTCCTGTGAGCCTTCAGCGAACAAGTAGCTACAGGTTTGACCTTTATGACATGCTATTTATTGTCGTGGGACAGAGGGTGAGTAATGGTCATCCATTTGCTCAAAATTCACCAGTCATGTTTAGTACAGTTTTAAAATCATTCAGCTTAGTGCTGGAATGCAAGTTTTTAAGGGCTTGCAATGGAATGCAGAACTTAAAACCATTTCTGCCCAACGTTGCATATACCCAACAGGGATCAAATGTGTACACCTATGGGTCAGGCAGAAATTGGTTAATTTCACTAGAGCGTGGCCACAAATACACAAACGTAGTCAATATATAAAATAAAATAACTCATTCCTCCATATAAACCTTTGGATCTGTTTTCATTCTTTTCAGGATGTAGAACAGCCATTTTCAATTTTTTTCATCTCATGGCACACTGACAAGATGCTAAAATTGTCAAGGGACACCATCAGTTTTTTGACATTTGAAATTGACAAAGCACACCGCACTGCCAGTGGGGGGGGGGATCTCACATCCCCCAGTGGACCGAAATGACTCTCTCCCAAACTCTTATAACACATTGGTTGAAAATTGCTAACATACAAGGATGAATGCATAGTCGCATACAAAGTGAAGGTCCAGCAGTGAAATTGACCAAATCAAGAAACTGCTTTCAATCCAGGCTACTCCTTTTTAATAATAATAATAATAATAATAATAATAATAATAAAACTTTATTTTTATCCCGCCCTTCTCCCAAAAAGGGACCCAGGGCGGCTAACAACATATAAAACAGATTTAAACAATTTCACAAACAGATAAAAACATATTAAAAAACACATTAGCAGAACCCATAAAAACAGTAGTCAGAAGAGTCAGAATAAAAGAGCATAAAACAGCAGTTCTTAGAGGAATCAGGCCTGTAAAAAAGCAACTAAAAGATATTTAAAAGATGTTAAAAAGGCCATAACATCAGAAGGCTTGGTTAAACAACAAGGTCTTCAGGCCTTGCCGAAAGGTCTCGAGGGAGGGAGCCATTCTCAAGTCAAGGGGAAGGGAGTTCCACAACGTTGGTGCCACTACTGAGAAGGCCCTATTTCTTGCCGCCGCCCCACGTACCTCCTTAGGCGGCGGCACTTGTAAAAAGGCCTTCTCTGATGACCTGAGAGGATGAGCCGGATTGTATGGGAGTAGGCGATCTCTAAGATAACCTGGCCCAGAGCAGTATAGGGCTTTAAAGGTCAAAACCAGCACCTTGAATTGGGCCCGGAAACAAATGGGCAGCCAATGTAGCCGCCGGAGAAGCGGGCTGACAGAGTCAAACCGCCTAGCTCCAGTGACCACACGGGCCGCCGCATTCTGCACTAATTGCAGTTTCCGAACCGTCTTCAGAGGCAGCCCCACATAAAGCACATTACAATAATCTAACCTCGATGTCACCGTAGCATGGATCACCGTGGCCAGGTCTGCACGATCCAAGTACGGACGCAGCTGGCGCACCAGCCGAAGCTGAGCAAAGGCCCCCCTAGCCACAGCCGCCACCTGGGAATCCAGAAGCAGCTGCGAGTCCAGGTGGACCCCCAAGCTGCGGACCTGCTCCTTCAGAGGGAGTGCAACCCCATTCAGAGCAAGCTGATAATCCAGCACCTGCATCGAGGATTTCCGAATCAGGAGAGCCTCTGTCTTATCCGGATTTAATTTCAGCTTGTTAGCCCCGATCCAGATCCTCACTGCTTCCAGACAGCGCTCCAGGCCCTCAACCGCCACCCTGGAGTCTGGAGGAAAGGAGAGATAAAGCTGGGTGTCATCAGCATATTGATGACACCCCACTCCAAACCCCCGGATGACCTCTCCCAGCGGTTTCATGTAGATATTAAATAGCATGGGGGACAGAATTGAGCCCTGCGGCACCCCGCACCTCAAGGGCCAGGGTGTCGAACAGGCATCCCCCAGCACCACCATCTGGGACCGACCTTCCAAGTAGGAGCGGAACCACCGCAAAACAGTGCCTCCAACTCCCAACTCGGCCAATCGGCCCAGAAGGATACCATGGTCGATGGTATCGAAAGCCGCCGAGAGGTCCAGCAGGACCAACAGGGACGCACTCCCCCTGTCCAGTCCCCGGCGTAGGTCATCCACCAAGGCGACCAAGGCAGTTTCCGTCCCAAAGCCCGGCCTGAAACCAGATTGAAAAGGATCCAGATAATCCGCTTCATCCAAGACCCTCTGGAGTTGGGCCGCCACCACCCACTCAATTACCTTGCCCAGAAACGGGATGTTGGAGACTGGCCGATAGTTGTTCAACACAGTGGAATCCAGGGAGGGCTTCTTCAGGAGGGGGCGAACCACCGCCTGCTTCAAAGCAAGCGGCAATGTCCCCTCCCCCAAAGAAGAGTTGACCACCCTCACTGTCCACTCAGCCAGTCCACCCCGGGCAGCTCTTATCAGCCAAGCTGGGCAAGGGTCAAACAGGCAGGCAGACGGCCTCACACTCCAGAGGAGTCTGTCCACATCCTCAGGCTGCACAAGCTGAAAAGAATCCCACAACACTGGACAAGCAGTTGCCAGGGGGACATCATCAGACATTGTCAATGTGGCATCCAAGTCGTAACGAATGCGATCGATTTTATCTGCAAAATGTTGCGCAAACACGTCACAGCGGCTGACCGTGTATTCCTCCTGGTCCACTGGCGGGGCCTGATGGAGGAGGCCACGCACCACACGGAACAGCTCTGCCAGACGGCTGTCAGCAGATGCAATGGTAGCAGAGAAGAATGATTTCTTCGCTGCTACCACCGCCACGGAGTAGGCTCTATAATGAGCTCTACTCCGTGTCCGATCGGATTCATCACGAGTTTTCTGCCACCGTCGCTCTAGACACCTGCCCTGCCGCTTCATCATTCGCAGCTCCTCAGTGAACCAAGGAGCCGCTCCGAGTCTGCGACGTGGCAGAGGTCGCTCCGGAGCAATCTCATCCACTGCCCTGGACATTTCCCCGTTCCAGAGGTCAACCAGGGCCTCAGATGAGACGCCAGTCTTGGCAGTGGGGAAATCCCCCAGAGCCCTCAGGAAACCTTCAGGATCCATTAGCCTCCGGGGGCGGACCATAGAAAATGGTCCCCCGCCTCTGCGGAGGTAGGAAGTTGCAACCAGCCTAAACCTTACCAGGAAGTGATCTGTCCATGACAACGGAGTGATCTTGATCTCCTCTACATCCAGATCCATGATCCATGGATCCATGATCCATTCACTTCAATTGACACTGGAAATGAGTAAAACAGGATGATCAGGCACTTCCCCCTGCATGTTCAGACAAGCACATGCAAAAGGCCAACCTGGATACTTTTTGTAAGTGACACACACTATTCCTCTTTGAGATGACATTCAACCGCTAGGATAATCAGATGTGGGGAAACTTTGTTAAATGGAATATTTTGTTTTTAGGAAGTGCATGTTTTGATTTTCAGATAGTTGTTGCCTGTTATGAGCCCTTGGGAAGAGGGGAGGTAGAAATTGTGCTAAATAAATGAACACAGTTCACATCTATCTTTCTTATGGCACTTGCCTGCTGAAAGTCAGTGCAGAACCTCTGTCAAGAGTGAATTATTATTTACCATAAAATAATGAGTTAATGTGAAAGATTGGGATACTTCTGATCTGCCACCGCTGACAGCAAACCACTCGAGGCTACACAGAGAGAACTGGAACAGTTATATTAGCCTGTAGTCACCCAAGCAGCCCATTGGTGCCCTTGGACCTGGTCTAGCTATAAAGATTCTGAGGCTGCAATCCTATTCTCATTTACCTGGGAGTAAGCCCAATTGAACACAATAAGACTTATTTTCAAGTAGACATGCATAGCATTGGGCTGTGAGTCAAGCATAGGCCTCTGTACAGCCACATTCTGGCCTCATCCATAAGACTCTCTAGGTGCTTCCTAAGCCACTGCACTTTTCCACTTCTTGCTTACCCTAGCTCTTGTCTAACTGCCTTGTATACCTGTCCAGGCCCTCTGATAGATCTTCCCACTATCTCTGTAGCTCAGGGGTTCCCAAACTGTGTGTTGCGATGTCCTGGGGCATCACAAGGCACTCCATGGGGCATTGCCAGAAAACTGGCCCACTAGCCACCATGAGCGAAACTGCAACATGGTGCTTCAAATGATGGCAAGAGGTTTGGCTTGGCTGGCTGAGCTTCCGTGCATGTACTGCAGTGGTTCTCAAACTGGGGTGTTGCGACGCCCCAGCCAGAGAGCTCTGGCCTCTGCACCCTTAAGGTGCAGGGAGGGGAGAAGGCAACAACGCAATCTACTGGATCACGCAGCTTTGGAGGGGCACAGGAGCTTGCTGAGCCTACAGAGCCTGCAGCAGTCTTCCAGGGATATGAGGAGTCCCCACGTCAGTCTCCGCAGGGCTCCCCACACTGCAGAGTCAGTAAAAATCACTATCACGATCATTTCAAGTTTTGCATTCATGAAACCGGAAGTGGTTGTGATTGCGATTTTGAGGGTCTCCACAGCGTGGGGAGCCCTGCAGTCCCGGGGCTCCCTACACGCCCAGGAGGCTGCTGCAGGCTCTGGTAAGTGGCAGAATAGCCCTGCGCCCCTCCATAGTGGCCTTCTCCCCACCCCTGCACACAATTACAGTGGCTCAAACTCTCCCTGTGATTCTAAGAACTGATGATGTACTGGGAAAGGCCTTCCCGCCTGCCCTAAGCCTCTTACCATCAGTTACAGCATTGTGGTCTCCAAACAACAATGTCAGAAGCCACAGACTTCTGATCAGTGGCAGTCCTGGGCTTTTTTCCACCCAGCTCGCCCCTCTGCTGCACCCTGCTCCCTAATCCAGAAGTAATTGCAGTAATGTCATCATGCCACCGCAATCACTTCCAGAATCATGCCAGGAGTTGGAGCTTCTCCTGATGCAATTTTACAATGCTCTGGGCTCCCCCCCTTTCTCTCCTCCAAGGAGAAGACACAGCCCAGACTGGCATGAAATCGTGCCAGGAGTCTCCCAGTAGGTTGCCACTCTGGAGCACATCTTTCGTCTCCTCGTCTCCTCCTCCTCCCTGAGCAGCACAGAATCGCACCCAGAGTGGCTGCTACTCCAGGCACAATGCCGCTCTGAGCCACATCTTTTGTCTCCTCCAAGGAGATGAAAGACATGGCCCAGAATCGCACCTGGAGTGGCTGCAAGTTGCAGCTACACTGGCTGCAATTTCATGCTGTTCTGGGTTGCCCCCCTCCTCCTAATGGAGGAAAGACATGACCCCAAGCAGAAGTGTGCCGGGAGTTGCAAATCCTGGTGTACTGCCACTCTGGGCAGCACCTTTCTTCTTTTATAGAAGGCAAGAAGGGGGGCAGCGCAGAATGACGCGAAATTGCAGCTGAAGTGGTCACAGCTCGCAGTCGGGCCTGGTACAATTCCCTACCGCCCCTCCTTCATGAGGAGGAAGGGGTTTTTTCTTAAGGGAAAGTAGTTGCCGGAGCTGCCTGCTTCTTTCTCTTAAAAAAAAAAATAAGCAGACAGCAGGCTGGCAGTGCCATCCCCACAGGTGTGGCTCCTGTGGCATTTTCACCCCTTCCCCCTCCCCATGTACCAGTACATACTATGGTACATACTAAGGGCCAAGAGCTGGCAACCTTAGAGAACCCATCTCATATAGGTGAAGTGCAGCACACGGAGCACTAACTAATCAGCATGTGGTAATACATGAATGCTTTACTCTGTTGTAAATGGGTAGACCATAACATTTTCAGGTCTTCATAGTCTCTGGCAATGTTTTATACTACTCTTTGGGAATATCAAGCCACCTTTACACTCCTCTCTCTCTCTCTCTCTCTCTCTCACACACACACACACACACACACACACACACACACACATTTCCCTACACAAGCATGCACACCCACTCACCTCTGTCAAGAGCCACATGCGCTTCCATGTTTGTCCTTAGAATCATTGGCCTAACCTGCAGTCATGGCCCCCACCTTTTTTTTGTCTCTGCTCAGCTCACAGAGGGAAAAGTATTCTGGCAACATTGTTGCAGGCTCTATCCTATAGTAGAGCCTGTGCCCAATGGCCAAAAGGTTGACAGTGGTGAAGTATTCCAGAAAAGACACCCCACAAAGAATGGATGAGGACTAACATAAGAACAACCCCACTGGATCAGGCCACAGGCCCATCTAGTCCAGCTTCCTGTATCTCACAGCGGCCCACCAAATGCCCCAGGGAGCACACCAGATAACAAGAGACCTGCATCCTGGTGCCCTCCCTTGCATCTGGCATTCTGACGTAGCCCATTTCTAAAATCAGGAGGTTGCACATAGACATCATTGCTTGTAACCCATAATGGATTTTTCCTCCAGAAACTTGTCCAATCCCCTTTTAAAGGCGTCCAGGCCAGACGCCATCACCACATCCTATGGCAAGGAGTTCCACAGACCAACCACATGCTGAGTAAAGAAATATTTTCTTTTGTCTGTTCTAACTCTCCCAACACTCAATTTTAGTGGATGTTCCCTGGTTCTGGTGTTATGTGAGAGTGTAAAGAGCATCTCCCTATCCACTTTATCCTTCCCCTGCATAATTTTGTATGTCTCAATCATGTCCACCCTCAGGCGCCTCTTTTCTAGGCTGAAGAGGCCCAAACGCCATAGCCTTTCCTCATAAGGTGCCCCAGCCCAGCAATCATCTTAGTTGCTCTTTTGCACCTTTTCCATTTCCACTTTTTTTTGAGATGTGGCAACTAGAATTGGACACAATACTCCAGGTGTGGCCTTACCATCGATTTGTACAACGGCATTATAATATAAGCCGTTTTGTTCTCAATACTTTTCCTAATGATCCCAAGCATAGAATTGGCCTTCTTTACTGCTTCCGCACATTAGGTTGACACTTTCATCGACCTGTCCACCACCACCCCAAGATCTCTCTCCTGATCTGTCACAGACAGCTCAGAACCCATTAGCCTATATGTAAAGTTTTGATTTTTTGCCCCAATGTGCATGACTTTACACTTACTGACATTGAAGCACATCTGCCATTTTGCTGCCCATTCTCCCAGTTTGGAGAGATCCTACTGGAGCTCCTCACAATCACTTCTGGTCTTCTGTTTGGTGTCGTCTGCAAACGTAGCCACCTCACTGCTCACCCCTGTTTCCAGGTCATTTATGAAGAGGTTGAAAAGCACCGGTCCCAGGATCTGTCACCGCTTGGGGCACTCCGCTTTTCACCTCTCTCCATTGTGAAAATTGCCCATTGACACCCACCCTCTGTTTCCTAGTCGAAAGAAAGAAAGAAAGAAAGAAAGAAAGAAAGAAAGAAAGAAAGAAAGAAAGAAAGAAAGAAAGAAAGAAAGAAAGACCATTTCTAAACAAATTTTGAGAATTGGTTTCAGACACAAAATAACGGGTTGTAATCACGGGACTATAAGACAAGTAACCCTAATGGACTGTCCACTCAAACAGGGCTGGTCTGGCCACTAGCAAGGATGAGATGGGCTACCATTAAAAGGCAACACATAGTAAACATTGAGTTGACTATTTTAGTGTTTGTACCATGGCCGCAAGATTTAGATCTTCTGCCTCATATGTCATCCTGTTGTACACAGAATTATTTCTAAAGGTGGAAATGCATCAAACTAGAATAACATAAGGACCATAGAAGAGATCCGAAATATACTTTTTGGGGCAGGATGTGGGGGTGCAATCTCACCAAGGAATAAAATCCTGAAGGGAACAGAAGTGAGATTCTACAAGATTATTTGAGGTAATGTCAAAGAGAACAAAGGAACATAAACTAAAGCTAAGAAAGGGTCAGGTCCTCAAGGAATTTAGGCAGAATTTCTTTAGACAGGGAGAAAGGTGAACATATAGGATAGAAGGCAAAGGGCAGCAAGAGGGAAAAAACAACTGTAAACAGTTATGAAGAGATGAGAGGCAACTGCAAAACCGTACAAACCCCTTCATGCAGCAATTGCTAACTCTGTGGAGGGGACAGACTGAGCAAGTAGGTCACTTTGCCGTCTTTTTTCCCCTTCTGTTTCTAATCTTTCTAAAAGCAGGACACATTAGCATGAAAAGTGAAACCAAAGGAGAGTGTCCATTCCACTTTTCTCCTGAACAAAACTTTTCTATTTCTAGGTCATCGTGTCCACATCATCTGTACACGGAGAGAACCACAGCCCTGCTGGATTTGGCTAGCGTCCACCTATCCTAACATCCTATCTCCAAGGGTCACTTGAATTAAAAACGGGCCAGCCCTGGTCTCTAGAGTGCCTTCTGGGCATTCTAGATGGGGTGTGTACTGAAATGGCTAAACTTTGATTGTAGTGATCTGGGTTCAGATCTTTGTTCAGTCATGAACTCCACAGTATAGCCTTAGGGAATTTGCTAGCCCTCAGCCAAATCCATCTGAAAGGTTGGATTGAGAAGGCCTCGTGGACACTGCCCTGAGCTTTTAGGAGAAAAAGTGGAATAGATTTGATACATCTCCTCTTGTTTCCACCCCCTTCACTTTTCATTTGCAGGGGAGGGCACCAGGATGCAGTTCTCCTATTGTCTTGTGTGCTCCCTCGGGCATTTGTTGGGCCACTATTGGGCCACTATGAGATACAGGAAGCTGGATTAGATGTGCCTATGGACTGATCCAGCAGGGCTGTTCTTATGTTCATTTCTTCTCTTGTCCAGTGTGCACTTTTTCTCCACCCCACTTATCTCTAACGCAGTGTTTCTCAACTTTTAGCACTGGGATCCCCTTTTTAAAATGAGAATCTGTCAGGACCCACCAGAAGTGATGTCATGACTGGAAGTGACATCATCAAGCAGGAAAATTTTAACAATCCTAGGCTGCAATCCTATCCACACTTACCCAGCAGTAAGTCCCATTTACTATCATTGTTAAAAACATATACATAGTAGCCTGTTAAAAGTACAGATCTGTCACATTTCCCCAAATGCAATCAAATACCATGGTCACATCAAGTCTAATATAGTATTAAAAATCTTGAAATGAATGGGGACCCACCTGAAATTGGCTCTCCCAACCCACAGTCTGAGAAACATTGCTCTAAGGCAGTGGTACTCAAACTTTGAGGGAGCTTTACTCCCTCAGTAAGTCTTTGTGGGGGAGGGGCGAGGGCAGCAATGCGATCCCCAGGATCACGCTGCTAAGGGGGGTGAGGGGGTGCTTGTGACTTACTTTTAGAAGGCAGGGCTGCAGCAGGCTGCAGGAGGTGCGGGGAGCCCTGCACAGCCCTCCCCAAGGCTTGGAACTTTCACTGCAAGTGGGTGCAAAGCGCCTCCTGCAAAACGGAAGTGCTTTGCACTCACTTTCAGGGAAAGTCCCAAGCCTCAGGAGTGCTGTGCAGGGCTGCGCAGGGCTCCCTACACCTCCTGCAGCCTGCTGCAGCCCTGCCTTCTAAAAGTAAGTCACAAGCATCCACCTTGCCCCCCCCAAACAGACGCAATCCTGGGGATCGCTTTCCTACTTCTCCCTTTCCTCCGCCCCTTAAAGGGGTGGGGGAACCTTTACACAAACTGGTGGGTCGTGACCCACCAGTTTGAGAACCACTGCTCTAAGCTATAGTGACCCAGGCTCCCTGGTTTCTTTTGTTGTTGACTACTTGTACTGAGTCTCCTAAGAGAGGCTTGTTACAAGAAAAAAAAAATATTCAGGAGCTTAGTTTGGGATATTTTAAGCAACCCAGGCAGGGGGGAATTGCAAAGATTTCCTTTTCTGCAGAAAGTTTGCATTTTCTATTCAAAGCTCCCACTGAATGCTTGATTTTGAGACAAGATAATGTCTGTTAAATTTGTTCATACAGGAAGTGGAGCACATGACTAGGGGCTGAGAAATAGACTGCAGCTATTAATTCAGAAGAGAAAAGGAAGAAAGGAGTGGAAATGGAAAGAAAGTCTCATTCCAGGGTTTTGTTCAGAATAATGCTTGTGTAGACAAGGTGGCAAGAAGCTTGTCCTTTGCTCTGATCCAAGGGTTGGTGAAAACCGTATGATTATGAGATTATTCTTATGGATTATTTTGGATCAGATCCTGAACGAATTGCATGACTCATCTTCTTTCCTGTTTTTGATTGCAAGATTAGTGAAAGGCACTCTGATAGCTTACTGGACCTTGTTAAGAGGCTCAGCTGTGTTTTGCTATGCAGGACTTGCCAGTCTTCCCTGGTGACATGGGATAGAACTGGGCTGGAGGAAGGGAGGTGGAACCTTTTGTAGAGGCAGAAGTGTGTGACCTTTCCTTTCTGCATCTCCCTCTGCTCATGCGGACCTGCTCAGCAGCTATGCCTTGTCACACGGAGGCAAGAAAGCAGGACTAGCTATTGGCAGATGCCTGAATGTGTACAGCTGCAGCATTTAGGTGCCTCAAACTGAGGGGGGGGGAGGGAGAATCCAATATCACTAGTTCATTAGCATCCCTTGTAATCACTGTAAAACTAAAATAAATGCTTTGTAAAACAATATTTTGCAAACTGTTAGACAGTACAGTAAGAAATGCAGTCCTACCCACAAAATAATCCATGCACGTTCAGGGGATTTGCTTATATGAAAAGGTAGAACTGGAGTGCATGAATGTAGAACTGGGATTTAGGGAAGTTCCATGGGCTAAACATGACTGGAACTGGGCATCCATTGTCAAAAGCAAGTAAAGTCTCACTTGAAATGACTGTCATAAATTGCTGCTTAACATGCAATCCCCATCCCTCCTTGGGGTGGAAACTGCTTACACTGACATTTCAACATTCTAGATACAAAAGGTATTTTACCCCATCACATGTTTTTGAACTGACTGAGGGCCCAATTCTAGCCAACTTTGCAGAGCCAATGCAGCCTCAAGGTAAAAGAACAAAAGTTCCCTCACCTTGAGAGGCCTCCATGACTGCCCCCCCCCCCACCAAAGGATGCAATGCACACCCTGTTGGCACGGCTGCATTGGTATTGGAAAGTTGGATAGGATTGGGCCCTGAGGCTACAAACCTAAGCATGCTTTACAAGGGAGCAAGTCCAACATAACTCTACAGAATTTATCTCTAAGTCTGTTTAGGATTGCACTCTTACAGCACAATCCTAGGTATGTCTACTCAGAAGTAAGTCCCATTGTGGTCAATGAGCCTTACTCACAGGAAAGTGTGCAGAGGATTATAGCCTAAGTTGTTCTCTTAAGATCTACCCCAGATGCATTTTCTGTCCTCTCCTTTGAGATTTCCACTACTATAGTAGGACTTGGACCTTTCTGATTTTCTCAGTGGTTAAACATTTACTTTCTTCAACATCTAGTTTGTTCCTATTTTATTTTTATTTTTTTAAAAAGGTTTCTCACTAAAATAGTTTTTAAGCAACTAGCAAACTAGCTTTTGATGACAGCTTCCTGCACATCTGCCCATCGTTGTGCAGTCTGTTCCTACTTTCCATGCCATATCAGATACAGGCTCATTCACAACTGATCTAACATGCATCATGAAGTTAATTTTACAGACAAGGAGACTGAGAGACAGTGCGGCTTCCCTTATTAACCCCATAAACAAGATAGCATTTCAACCCAAATTTTCATCCAGTTTTGAGACTATTTTTGCTGTCTTTATGTAATAAGAATATAAGACGACCCCCAATGGATCAAGCCAAAGGCCCATCTAGTTCAGCTTTCTGTATCTCACAGTGGCCCACTAGATGCCTCAGGGAGCACACAAAGCAGCAAACAGCATCCTGGTGCCACTTCCTTTCATCTAGCATTCTGAGGTAGCCTACTTCTAAAATCAGGAAGTTGCACAAACCCAACATGGCTTTTCCTTCAGAAGTTTGTCCAATCCCCTTTTAAAGGCACCCAGGCCAGATGCCATCACCACATCCTGTGGCAAGGAGTTCCATAGACTTACATGCTGGGTAAAGAAATATTTTCTTTTGCCTGTTCTAACTCTCAATTTTAGTGGATGGGATGTCCCCTGTTGTGTGACAGGGAAAAGAGCATCCTGCTATCCACTCTATCCATCCCCTGCATAATTCTGTATGTCTCAATCATGTCTCCCTCAGGCACCTTTTTTCTAGACTGAAGAGCCCCAAACACAGTAGTATTTCCTCATGAGGTACCCCAGCCTAGTAAACATTTTGGTCGCTCTCTTCTGCACCTTTTCCATTTCCACTATATCCTTTTTGAGATGTGGTAACCAGAACTGGATGCAAAACTTCAGGTGTGGCTTTACCATCGATTTCTAATATGGTATTACAGTATTGGTAGTTTTATTCTCAGTACCTTTTCTAATGATCCCAAGCATGGAATTAACCTTCTTCACTGCCACTGCACATTGGGTCAACACTTTAATTGAGCTGTCCACCAGCACCCCAAGATCTCTCTCCTGATCTGCCACAGACAGGTCAGAACCCATTAGCCTATATGTGAAGTTTTGATTTTTTTTGCTCTAATAATAATAATAATAATAATATACAGTATTTATATACCGCCTTTCTTGGTCTTTATTCAAGACTTTATTCAAGGCGGTTTACACAGGCAGGCTTATTAAATCCACGCAGGGATTTTTACAAATTGAAAGAAGGTTCTCTCTTTCAAGAACCACCACATTCAAGATGTTACACTCCGATCTGGTTTAACATTCTGGCCTCCATCCTCCCACGCTCCGAGCAGATGGAACAGCTCAGCTGCAGCTTGCCAGCTGCTTCAAGGTCGCACGGTGCCGGTGGCCTCGAACTGCCGACCTTGTAGATGTTAATCTTCAGGCAAATGGAGGCTCTACCCTCTAGACCAGACCTCCTGCCCTCTAATGTGAATACTTTACACTTACTTACATTGAAATACATTGCCATTTTGCTGCCCATTCTCCCAGTTTGGACAGATCCTTCTGGAGCTCTTCACATTCCTTTCTGGTCTTCAACACTCAGAAAAGTTTAGTGTCATTCACAATCTTGGACACTTCACTGCTTAACCCTGTCTCCAGGTCTTTTATGAACAGGTTGAAAAGCTCCAGGACCAGGACAGATCCTTGGGGTACATTGCTTTTCAACTCTCTCCATTGTAAAAACAGCCCATTGACACCCAACCTGTTTCCTGGTCCTCAACCAGTTTCTAATCCACAACAGGACCTGCCCTCTAATTCCCCGGCTATGGAGTTTTCTCAGTAGCCTTTGGTGAGGGGACCATGTCAAATGCATTCTGAAAATCTATACATATCCATGGGTTTGCCTGTATCTGCATGCCTGTTGACCTCTTCAGAGAATTCTAAAAGGTTTGTGCGGCAAGATTTATACTTACAGAAGCCGTGCGGATTCTCCTTCAGCAAGGCTTGTTAATCTGTGTCAGGGATGTCAAACTCATTTCATACAGAGGTCGAAGTTAGCGGGGAGCGGGACCATGATCCGGCAGTTATGTTGGATTCTGACCCCATTCTACTTTTATTTGTGCCTCCTCCTGAGGTGGCTCAGATCCGAAACTAACGCTGGATGCAGCACAGTCCCACCAGCCTGCCTGCTCCAGTGCAAGTTAGGATTGCACCCTTAATTCCTTAGTCAAGAGGGACTATTTGGGCAGCAGTATCTGCCTGAGGTCTTCTGCAATTAAGAGAGATGCAAAGAACTCATTGAATTTCTCTGCCATCTCCAAGTCTCCTTTTATCTCCCCTTTCCTCCCTTACCGTCCCTCATACGCTCCTTAAAGTCTTTCTTGGCCTCCCATGTCACCTTCTTACATTTCTTTTGCCACAATTTATTTTCCTTTTTATTCTCCTCATTAGGGCAAGACTTCCATTTAAGGAAGGAAGCTTCCTTGCCTTTTACAGCCAGCATTTGCTTGTTAGCCATGATGGCACCCTCCTGGACTTAGTCAAGCCCTTCTTCCTTAGTGGTATACACTTCCTCTGAGCCTCTATTACCATTGTTTAAAACAGCCTCCATGCTCTCTGGAGAGACTGGACTCTTTTTACCCTCCTTTTCAGCTTCTTTCTAACTGGTCCTCTCATTTGAGGGAAGTTCGACCTTTGGAAGACAAGGGTTTTTATGTCAGATTTGTTGGGCAATCTTCCCTCAACATGCACTGCAAAACAAATTGCAGCATGTTCCCTGTTCCCCAACAATTCAGTTACATTTACATCTCTAATCAGGTCCTGACTGGTCAAGAAATCTGGTCTCTCTTTCATGACTAGAACACAAATTGACACAGTCGATATGAGGATAATTGACGTTCCCCATTATTACAACCCTGTCTCTCCTTGACGCCTCCCTGATTTCACCTTTTGTTCCATCTATACAGACTCCACCACAAACATACATTACCCTCCTATCCTTGTTTCTGATAATGCTATCATTTTACAATTCCACAAACTTGTCACCGTTGGGTAAAATGTGACTGGTGATCAGGAAGGATTACTTTTCTACAGATAGGGTTCATGTAAGTAAGTTACATTATCTTGGGGACAAAAATCTCTAAACTGAACCCTGAATGACACTATACCAGATACTGCAAAAAATTAACTGGAATGCCTTTGTCTCATCAAAGCAGTGTGGACTAGAAAGTCGAATAGCAGCTACTGAAATTAAAACCTCACTTTCAAATGATGAATGTATATAATAAAAACATAGCATGATAATAGTAAATTGCCTGTTATATACACAGTATCAAATATTTTCAATCAGTTATTACTGGTCAAATACTGTAGTATGCTTTAATTATTATTATTATTATTATTTTTACCCCGCCTTTCTCTCTGGAGGGACTCAAGACAGCTTACAACAAAGGTTAAAACTAATTTAAAAACATAATTTAAAAACAGATAAATCAGATAAACAGATAAAAGTATATTAACAGATAAAACAGATAAAAGCATATTAACAACATATCATAAAAACAGTAGTCAGATAAAAAGTAGTCAGGTAAAAGAGCATAGAGCAGCAAATCATAAAAGGATCAGGCCTGTAACCAGGTTTTAAAAAAGATATTAACAGATGTTTAAAAGGCCAGGAACTCAGAAGACTTGTCTAAACAGAAGGGTCTTCAGGCCTCGCTGAAAAGTTTCAAGAAAGGAAGCAGTTCTTAAGTCAAGGGGAAGGGAATTCCATAGTGTTGGTGCCACTATTGAAAAGGCCCTATTTCTTGCTGCTGCCCAACATGATGGCGGCACTTGTAAAAAGGCCTTCTCAGATGACCTAAGAGCTGGTTTGTACGGGAGGAGGCGATCTCTAAGATACCCTGGCCCAAAGCAGTATAGGGCTTTAAAGGTCAAAACCAGCACCTTGAATTGGGCCTGGAAACGAATGGCCAGCCAATGCAGCCGCCGGAGAAGCGGACTGACAGTTAAACCGCCTACCTCCAGTAACTACACGGGCCACCGCATTTTGCACTAGTTGCAGTTTCCAAACCATCTTCAAGGGCAGCTCCACATAGAGCGCGTTACAATAATCTAACCTCGATGTCACCATGGCATGGATCACCGTGGCCAGGTCTGCACGATCCAAGTACGGCCGCAGCTGGTGCACCTGCCGAAGCTGAGCAAAGGCCCCCCTAGCCACAGCCACCACCTGGGAATCCAGAAGCAGCTGCGAGTCCAGGTGGACCCCCAAGCTGCAGACCTGCTCCTTCAGTGCAACCTCATTCAGTGCAAGCCGATACTCCAGCACCTGCATCGAGGATTTCCGAACCAGGAGAGCCTCTGTCTTATCCGGGTTTAATTTCAGCTTGTTAGCCCCCATCCAGATCCTCACTGCCTCCAGACAGCACTCCAGGACCTCAACTGCCACCCTGGAGTCTGGAGGAAAGGAGAGAGAGAGCTGGGTGTCATCAGCATATTGATGGCACCCCACTCCAAATCCCTGGATGACCTCTCCCAGTGATTTTATGTAGATGTTAAATAGCATGGGGGACAGAATTGCACCCTGTGATACCCTGCACCTCAAGGGTCAGGGTGTTGAACAGGCATCCCCCAGCACCACCATCTGGGACCGATCCTCCAAGTAGGAGCGGAACCACCGCAAAACAGTGCCTCCAACTCCCAACTCGGCCAATTGGCCCAGAAGGATACCATGGTCGATGGTAACAAAAGCCGATGAGAGGTCCAGCAAGACCAACAGGGACGCACTCCCCCTGTCCAGTCCCCGGCGTAGGTCATCCACCAAGGCGACCAAGGCAGTTTCCATCCCAAAGCCCAGCCTGAAACGAGATTGAAAAGGATCCAGATAATCCGCTTCATCCAAGACCCTCTGGAGTGGAGACACCACCACCCACTCAATTACCTTGCCCAGAAATGGGATATTGGAGACTGGTCGGTAGTTGTCTAATACAGTGGAATCCAGGGAGGGCTTCTTCAGGAGGGGGTGAACCACCATCTGTTTCAAAGTACATGATAACATCCCCTCCATCAAGGACGTGTTGACCACCCTCCCTGTTCACTCAGCCAGTCTACCTTGGGCAGCTCTTATCAGCCAAGCTGGGCAAGGGTCAAGCAGGCAGCAAGATGGCCTCACAATCCAAAGGAGTCTGTCCACACCCTCAGGCTGTACAAGCTGAAAAGAATCCCACAACACCAGACAAGTAGTTGCCAAGGGGCCATCGTCAGACATTGTCAATGTGGCATACAAGTCATGACAAATACGATCGGTTTTATCTGTGAAATGTTGTGCAAACACGTCACAGCGACTGACCGTGTGTTCCTCCTGGTCTACTGGAGGGCCTGATGGAGGAGGCC
>NC_089821.1:108309131-108356631 GCF_035046505.1 Tiliqua scincoides
TGCACAACTAGTAGCTTTTGAGATGGAGGAAAATTTACTAGGCCATCACATCAGAATAATTTCTGAAAACAGGCCTTTGCATGAGGGCTATGCTACTTGTGCTCCTGGTAAGAGGAGACCACACACAGGGACCCAAGGAGAAGGAGTGCTAGCAGGTCCCTCTGTGGGAGGTACAGGATTTGCACAGGACTTCGAGATGTTCAAAAGGCCAATCCTAATGGCCCAAACATAATTACTGTTTCATGATGAAAACTGGAAGTGAGTTTTTTTTTCTTTTTATAGCATTTCCAAGCCTTAGGGAAGGCTGTAGATAGGGTCACAGGGTCCCAGACTATCTGGAGAGCCATAGTGACTCCAGGTAAGTTTAAAAAAAACAAACACCACCCTTTCTTGCCAGGCAGCAGTGCAATCATGGTAATTGTGTTGCTGCCAATTTCCCCCTGTAAGGGGAATGGCACTTTTCCAGTTTCCCTAGTGGCTCGCAACCCAGGAGTTTGGGAAATACTATTCTAGAGCAACCTTTCCTAAAGTGTAGGTTGCAAGCCCATGTGCTGTTAGACACGAGCTGGGTCCCCCCGTCCCCCCTTGTGTCAGTTTGGCTCCAAATAGGAGCCATTCCAGAAGCAAGAATGACTTAAATGGATCCTCCACTGGCCACTTCCAGATTGAACCAGGCCTGCAACCCATTCTGCTGGCCTCAGAATAGCCAGCAGAAGTCTCCAAAATCTACTTTCAGAGGTAAATCTACTTATGGAGGCTTCTGCAAGCCATTCTGAGACCTACAGAGTGGATTGCTGGTCTGGTGTGACCCAGAAGTGGCCTCTGGAGGATCCAAATAAGTCATTCAAGCCAGCAGCACTGCAACCCACTTCAGAAGTGGGTCATGGCACGGGGAAGTTTGGGAACCACTGATCTAGAGTGAACAGCACAATTCCAGCTGAGCATTGGCCAGGCCTGTTGGTCTCATCATTCCCCACATGAACTAAATGTCCATCCCAGAAAAAAAAAAAAAAAAAACACCCCCAATGCTGTTAGGGAGCAGGTGCTGCACTTTGCAGGGAAAAATGACAGTGGGGGTAATCTGCCTTTTGCAGGTGATCTTCCCCTCTCAGGAGGAATCCTCAAGAAGAAGCCAAGCAATGCCAGGGCCCTCTGGAACAGTTGGAAAAGCAGAGCTCTGCGCCCCACAGCCTTGTATCAAGGATGGGGTGAAATGGATCTCAAGTCTTTACATTCACTCAGCATATTTGGGGGGAGTTCTACAAGTTTAGTTTTGCAAAGCAATTTTCTATTCTAAGCCTTCCTGAAAAACAAATTTGACCAAAAAATAAAAACCCAGACAAACAAACCCAAATCCCTGACTTCAGCAGAGTTAGCTTGCAGATGTTATTGGCACCATTTATTTATCAAAAATAACTAGAAAATGCTTTTAAAACATCATTCCAAATGGCACAAATAGAAGTGTGACATGCTTGGCAAGGTTGTCTATTTTACTTATCCCGCTTTACTGTTTCATATTCGGAGCAAACTGAGAGGCTATTTTCCCTCAAGGGTTCAGGAGGGCATATGGTTTCATTTCTTCAGAAAATTGTTTCTTGGGATTTCAATCTTCTTAGCTAGATATGACAAAACATAATATCAAGAACACTTATGCTTCTTATCAGTTCTGTTTGCAAACATAAATCACCGATCAGTATATGTTTAAGTCAGATGGCTAAGGCATCTCTATGAAAACAGATAAATGTATCAAAATATTTTAACAAGACTCTGCTGCTACTTCCCATCCATGGCACTAAGTGCCTGAGTAAGACTAATGCATAAAACCGGAGGCAAGTTGAAGATATTTCCCCAGCACTGATAACTTACTCAGATGGCATTGAGTTTTCATACTGAGGGCTGTTTTATGCACTGGTCCAGTGCCTAGACCTGACACACACTGGAGTGCAGGAATGAGTCTTGGAATCACACCAGCACACACACACCCAATATAGAACATGCTGTCAAGCACCTGTGCCATATTTGCCCCATGGGACCTATTCACTCTTCATTATGGCAGGCGGATTGCATGGATGGGTTGTAAGGGCAGACAAACTCAAACACACAGCAAGGCCCAGGCATGGTGCTCCCCCCCCAAAAAAAAAACAAAAACAAAAACACTAGTGGCAATCAGTAAACGAATGGACAGAATTCTCATGGGAGTTGCAGATATCAGGCACGCTGGAGAAGAGGACAATGTTCAGGGAGTAGTCAGTCAGTCAATGTATTAATACAGACAAAGACCAGCATAAGTTCAGGGAGTATTAGGTGGTACACATTAGGCAGATGTTAGCACATGCACAGTTAACAGGGTTTTACCTATATACTACTGGAGGAGAGGGCATGCTTGTGTGAGTTTCTTATCTGCATTAGTAACAGTTCCTACAGAAATTGAAAAAGAGGATATTTTGGATCAATTCAGTTTGGAATGAAAATACAATCTTTTGAGTATACAGTACATTGATATTGAGGCCACATAGATAGATAATATCTATCTATCTATCTATCTATCTATATAATAGCCTATATTGATATAATATCAATATATATATATAAGCGCATATATATACACACACACACACATACATATGATCTATCTATCTATCTATCTATCTATATGTATACGTATACGTATACGTATATGTATGATGAAGACTGGTCCAGTGTATACTGTGCAAGATTTGTCTCCATAGAAGGCAGTACTTTTGCACAGTACTACCTACTTTGAATGGTGTTAGATCTTCAGGGTCTCAAGCAGATCTTTTACTGTCTCACTAACTAGAAATGCTGGAAGTGTACCTGCATACTAAGCACCTGCTATCCCACAGATCCAGTGTCCCTACCATTGGGCTTCCTGGGCTGGTACAATAACACACTAAAAATCCCAGCTTGGAGTCAGATTAGCAGCAAGAAGCACCAGAGTTTCTGCACTCCCACCTGAGCATTACAAGGTGGGGTGGGAAGGAAGAGAATGGGAGGAGAGTGGATCCACCACTGTGCAGCACGGTAATGGACTTTGCTATTGGAACCTTGTGCATAGTTCTCCTGAAAGGGATTAGAAGGGAAGATGGCACTGGAAGGGGTCAGAGTTGCCAAATGTTTGGGGCCAAATTGGAGCTATGTGCAATTGTATCCAAATTCAGACCTGGAGCATATAATTTCCAACCCAGAGTATCATACTACCATTGAAGCTTAAGGCTAGAAAGGCAGCACTAAGATGGCAGTGCCTTGATAATCAGGGAAGGGCAGGGCCAGCTCACCCATCAGGCCAATTGAAGAGGTCACCTCAGGCGGGAGATGGATGTGGGGGGCACCCATCTTTGACCTTTCACTCCCTGGATTTGAAAAGGATGAGGGGGGGATAGAGAGGAAGAGAAAATGTGGAGGGGAGGAGAGTGCTGAGCTGGAGAGTAGGAGGATTAGAGGTTGGCACATCATCAGGTAAGGAGGGGCAACATTTGGTTAAGACCTTTGGTTAAGACCTTTTTATTTAGGGAAGCCTTTTTTTGCTGACACCAGGGGGCATGGCGCCTTTCTATGAACATATTTTAATCAGGATCCAAGTTTTATTGTGATTTATTGTTCTAAATGTTTTATTATACATATCAATGTTTTTAGAATTGTTTTATTTGTAAGCCATCTTGAGTGTCCTTTGCAGGGTAGAAAGGCGGGAAATAAATAAATACAGGTTGAGGCTCATTATGTGGGTTCTGTTCCAAGCACTCACGTGGATGGCAAAAAACGCTCTATAGCAAATCAATTTAAAAAACAAAGTTTCTTTGCTCCGGTGATTTAAAAATTAAGATAGAGTCATTAAGACTACAATCCAACAATCAGTCTCTCTCAAAGTGCTTAGAAAGGTTTCACTCTGACCTCTCCCTTCACCAATGCAAAGTATCTTTCTTTCACATGCTCAGGAGGAAGGGAGGATCGCCTGGAGAGAGAAGGATTGATGGATTATCAGCCAGCTGCCCTCTCTCTCATTAAGGAGGCTACTGTTAAAGGACTGTTCAGTTTTTTAAAGTAAATTTTAAAGGGGTGCCTTTTTCCCCTTCTCCAGGGATCGGCACATTCCTTCTCATTTGCAGGGGCCATTCGTGTTGAGTCAAATCCGTGTGTAAAAAATCTTTGTATAAATAGGCTGGACCTGTAAATAAATAAATAAATAAATAAATAAATAAATAAATAAATAAATAAATAAATTTGACATGCCACCTCATGTGTTAAGAGGTTTGGGGCCAGCCCTGAGCAATGGCATATAGCTTGGCATTTATTTTAGGGCTAGCCAGTGCAGAGGCTTCCAGCTGCCTGCCAGTCAGACCCTATTCCCTTCTGTGCTGGAACAGGACTTGAAGGCCTGAGCACAGAATCCCAGAGAGCTTTCGAGGCGATGCCCCAGTCCCAGTCCATGACATTTCTGATTCAAGTCTCAGACTCCCCAAACTCTACCCCATTTGACAGGCACAGAATGCTACCTTCACTCTAGTGCTGCTGAACGCCAATGTCAAGGACTGCAGTTAGCTACACCATTATTTATACAGCAGCACTTAAGCTATACCAAGTCTCTCAACAATGCACTTTCTCACTTTGTTGCAGTGACTGCAGAACACAATTTCATAGGTGAACTATAGTGCCACAAAGGTCGATCTGTGGAGGAAAAAGAAGAACTCTTATCCTTTCATGAACTGTGCGTTTGCATCCAACTCATCACCCAATTTAAAAAAGTACAAAATAAGGGCATATGTATGAGCATCAGCTGAAGAAGACATTCACTGCAGCCTTTTCATTATTTACAAAAGCAAAAGATGCATCCTTTTCTTTCATTTCTCCCCCTCTTTTTGGAAATAATTGCCTGCAAGATGAGAGCTAACACACAATCTCAACTTGTAGTAAAGGTAATTGCAGCACTTACTGCTCCTGTCATGTTGATGTATTACTACGTATCAAAGGTCACAGTTTTGTAGTCATACATTATCAAATTTGAAAGAGCAATATTTGATTCTGATCAGCCTTTAAACTGCCCACAATGTACATGAAACAGATAGAGGAGTCAGTGAGCTTCAAAAGAGGGGGAGGAATGAACCAATGTTTCGGAAGCTGAGGGGTCAACGAGCAAGCATGACAGGGTTAGATGTCAGTACTATGAATCTAATACGATGCATTGCAGTGATCACAAGCTAAAGTGGCTACACTAATGAAAATAAAACCATTTGAAAAATGACGTGGGGCAGTACCTAGTTGACAATAATACAGAAATAAGGACATAAATCACCATTTAGAGACAATCAACCTATGAGAGCTCACCTGAAATGTTTACATCTCTACTGATAAGCTATCCAAAGACAAAGAAGTTCACAATTTCCCAATTTTTGCTCTTGTGCAGATGCAATTCTCAAAATAAAATGAAGTTATCAAAGCAGGATCCAATCCTGCCCTGAGTCACTGTGCCCCTGCAACTTAAGAATCTTATTCCATATTGACTCTGGAGGTTAGATAGCCAGCTGTTCACACCGTGATTCAACAGTTTTCAAAGGGGTTTGCTCTATAAATGAATTGGCATTATCAGTCTGAACTCTGAGCAACTTCCATTTCCTACCCTATACCTTCCAATGTGGAAATGGAGGCGATGGTAAAGATGGCCTTTTATGGCCCCTTCTTGCATTAAGCTGGTACTATGGAAGCCACTATAGCACAATTGTTTATCATGTCATCATGGTTACATGAGAAGCCCTGACTCATGCAAGAATAACCTTATCTGTGGCTCCTTCCTATTGACCATCCTAATCTCTTGGATATGCAATTCTGCCATGGGTAACAACAGTATGGGTTCTCCCATGTGACTTGGGACGTCTTATATTAACCTAACAGTACGGGAAGAAGCCATACCACAGCGCCTCCTAGGATAATGTATGAAAGGGTTCTCAGACCTTGTTTGCCTTTATCAAGGCCAGTTAAGAGATTGCAGAAGAAAGAAGTCATAAGATGCAAAATTTTACACAGCCATCATAAGTGATACCCGTTAGGAATGTTGTCAACCTGGAAAGAATTAACTCACATGTGCACAATCCCCCCCCCCATTCCTTTTAGCAGCAGATTTCAGCACATAGGGAGTTTGGGGACCTGGATCCAGAATCCCTGGGTTGAGGTCCAAGCTCAGATAAGATAAACATTGAGGATGTCTCTGCCTCAGTCTTCTATGTGTAAAATGGGAACAGTCACCACATTTCTCACAGTATTACAGGTAAAATGGGGTTTACAGTCCTAAATGCACTACTTTTTGAAATAATTGCTAGGATAAATTCATGTCAGTATCTTTACATAAAATGAAATAAGCCAGGTGTTTTTTTTTTAACACTGTTAATTTCAGAGTCATAGGGCGCAATCCTAACCAACTTTCCAGCACAGGCATAACTATGCTCATGTGGTGTGCACTGCATCCTGCAGTGGGGAGGCAGTCAAGGGGGGCCTCCTCAAGGTAAGGGCATGTTTGTTACCTTATATTGGGGCTGCATTGCGGCTAGGTCAGTGCTAGAAAGTTGGTTAGGATTGTGTCCATAGTTTTTAAAAGTGATTAGATTGATTGGATAGAAAAGAGATCCTCATAGTTCCTACTAGTCTGACAAGCTTCCAAGCACAAGGCATGCCTTGCTGAATAAAAACTGCTAGAACAGACACATTATCTGTTCAATCACAGAATAAGTGGCTATTTAACACATCCAAGTATGTGCAGAGTGGAGTTTTTAAATGAGGAGTCTTCAAACATTTCAGTTCTCCCATGAAGTGGTACATTATGGCATGAGCTGCACCACAGTTCTCCTGATCACATAACTTTGCTTCCATCAGACCTCACATTCCCCTAGCTGCGTTGACTGTAATGCACTGTGATATGCAGTTAGAGTGATACTGCAGTGGTTACCAGTGGTACCTCACCTGCTGTCTTCTAAAACTAGTTTCTCATTTTCAAAAGTACATGGTTCCAAAATATGCTCACAACTAGCATAACCCAAGACCTTAATTTGTACCAATTCAAGTATCTTTTTTATCTTTCACCTCTAATAAACCTTCCCAGGGCCATGCACAATACCAGCAATCACATAACAATGAAAAACTGCATTACCTTCAAAGATTTTTTGACACACACTAAGAGGCCAATCCTGTGCTTGGTGGCACAGCTTTGTGCCACTGAGCACTGTCGCAAACGTGCCCTCTCTTCCAAGCTCCGGCCCGTGCTAGCCCAGCGCCAGCTGGTGCTGGGCTAGCGCGAGGCGGTTGCCCAGTCTCCGCGTATCGGAGGTCTCATGAACCACAGAGTCATGGCACAGTAAGCAGGGGCAAGGATGGGGGCGGGGAGGAGGCATTCCGGGGAGGGGGGAGGCTGGCAGGGGGCGGAGAGAGGGCAGGGGTAAGGTGTGACGCGGAGGCATGATGCAGGGAGGGGGTCAGGTTGGAGGCATGCCAGGGGAGCGAGGGAGTCGGGTCCGCAGAGCTCCGCTCCGCTGGATCCAAGGCGCTCGTGGAGTGCTTGGCGCCCTACACAAGCGCCTTTACTTTACCGCTGACCTTTTGGTCAGCAGTAAAGTGAGTAGCCCCATTGTGGGGCTGCTTACCTTATCCGGGGGAAGGGGATGAAAGTCCCCTTCTCCTGAGGTGCCTCCCATGGTAGCCCAGGACGCGCAGGATCCAGCAGCAGCCATTCTCAGTGCCATCGAGCCTGGGTGCCCCGGGCAGCTCAGGATTGGGCTGCCCGTAGGCACTGCGATCAAAATTTGTCATAGCAGTTCACACATTCACCAGCAGTTCACCAACTGAGGATATTGTAGAGCTGGAAGAGGTGCAAAAAGAGAGCAACCAAAATGAACAGAAGGCTTCCCTACGATGCAAGACAACAGCGTTTCAGCTTTTTAGTTTAGAAAAAAAGATGATTGAGGGCCCAATCCTATCCAGTTTTCCTGTGCCGGTGCAGCTGTGCCCATGGGGCATGCACTGCATCCAGCAGTGGGGAGGCAGTCACAGAGATCTCCTCAAGGCATTGCGCCGGTACTGGATAGTTGGATAGGATTGGGCCGTAAGAGGGCATGGTTGAGATAAAATTAGGCATGGTGTGGAGAGAGAAAAGTTTTTTTCCCCTCGTAAGGGGACTTTCAACAAAACAGGTGGGCAATTTAGGGCAAACAAAAGGAGGTATTTCTTCACACAGTGCAGAATTGGACTCTGGAACTCATTATCACAAGATGTGATAATAGCCACTAACTTGGATCATTTTATAAGTGGAATGGGCAAATTCATGGAGTACAAATGTATCAATGGCTACTAATCATGGCAATGAGTATGCACTAACTCCAAGTTCAGTGGCCATATGCCTCTGAATAGCACTTGCAAGGAATACTGGAAGGAAAGGAGTATGCCTTTCTCTCCTGGTTGTGAATTTGGCTTCCCAGAAGCAGTTGATGGGCCAATGTGGGAAAAAGGATGCTGGACTAGTGTCCTGATCCAGCAGGGCTTTTTATATGCTATTACATATGAATCTTCTTATATTACATTCTTGCGGTCTAAATAGTTTTCCCCCCATGGTTTTATTGTACTTGTTATGATTTTGTTTATTGTTCTACATATTGTACATTTTAATGCAGTATTTGAAAGTTACCTTGGATATTTGCTTTGGCATTGGAAAGGCAGGATATAAATTTTTTAAATAAATAAATAAGCTGTGAACAGCAGTTCACTTGAACTTTTTGACATGCGTTCTATGTGTATCCATACACACATGACCCCTGTACAGACATTACCTATGGGTTTAACAAATGTATGGAAAGGGAGAGGACATGTACTAGTCAGTTCTGCCTTGGCCTCCTGAAGCACCATCCCCAACCGCAGCTCACTTGAACCTTGTTCTGACACTGACTCACATGCTTTCAAAACTATTCTCGGGGCCAGGACCAGGCACAAAGCAAGTCTAAAATTCCAGGCAACAGAGTGGATTCCAAGGGTATTCTCAGGAATGTGTCAAAGTTCAAGCATATTCCAGATTTCTCTATCAAAGGGAAAATACACCATTAATTGACACTCCAAGAATCCATATCTAACAGCAGGGCCCAGCTAAAAGCAATGGCAACAAGAGGATCCCTACTGCTCCTGGCCAGTCCTACTGGGATCAAGACAAGCCCTTTTTAGGACTTTTAAGAGACCTGAATGTTCAAGTTGAGATCTTTATATCATGGTTTTCTCCACTGGGGAAAAAAGCCAATACTGAGTTATGAAAAAAGAGCTGACATCCCTTGTTTTATTCCAGCAGCTCTGGCCCATGTGGTGTTGCCAACTTGATAGTTTTCCCACTAAATTAAGTAGTTTTCAACATGTTCAGTGGTGAAAATTCCAATCTAATGGTCAGTCAGAAATGTGGTATCTTTTTTTTTTTTTTTAAACTGTGGTCATTTATTTACTTTCATTAGGATTTCTAATAGGGTTGGAAGTTGGCAAACTCTTGCTGAATTCACAGGAAGAAGCAGCTGCTGGCCAATAGCAGGATCAAAGTTGTCAGAAGCAAATGATGCCAGAGATGATGGTAGAATAATCTTTCAGCTCTGGCCCCTTCTCCCATCATTGCAAAAGCAGGTGGGGGACTTGTTACTATTTTTGATGTGGAAATTGCCAATTCCACTCCCACAACATGATGAGGAATTTATGACACACCAGTAGTTACACACTCTGATTGAAGCTATTGCTGGGGAAAAAAATTCCCAACGCGATATAATGTTGGAAATTCCTGGAGATCCCTATTAAAAGCTCCAGGATTGCTTTCAGTCATCATCTGGAGATTGATACCACTCCCTGGCAACTCCAGGTTAATCCTGGAGGGTTGGCACCCCTAACATACCCGCTATCAATGACAGGTCATGTTTCTAAGTTATATTTAAAGTCATGGAAAAAGAACATCCACAGTAGAGTGAGCTTGGCGATTTTGACCTTTGTTTACTGGTTTTTGGATTTATAGGTTGACTTCTGAAAAAAAGTTAGCAACATTGTCTTCCAAGAACTTGAACTGAACCAACAAGTATTCCTTGCTGCTATTGGCCGGGGTGATTGTCCATTGTTTCACACTCCAATTAGGTTATCAGGCAAACTAGTGGCAGTCTTGGTGAGAGGAGCATAAACAGAATTAATGGGCTACATGCTGATTAGATCTGCAGCTCAAATAGTAGGATGAAAACTGATCCATCTATTGAAGTCAATGGCTCCATTAATAGGGCACAGGAGAAAGTCAAAATACATATAGAAATTCTGATCCTGTGGTTACATTTTCACTGACAAGTACTCCTTCAGAAGGAAAACAATCTGGTCATTTCAAACACTGCAACTCTCAGTCAGTGATTTGATGTGCACCCCTTTATGTGTAGGATCCAGGGCAATTGCTCCCAATTGGCCTCCATTAAAAAGACCATGGATGAAGAGGTACCACCCAGGGGCGAGCTCCCCTTTTGAATTTTCATCTCTTTTTTTCCTGTTTTAATTAAAACTCTAGCCCTTGCTTACAGAGATAAAAGTAAGCAATAATGCAAGATGTCCTGGACTACTTGGGAGATGTGACTCATTTCCACATGAGCTCTGTCCCCATTTCTGAGGAGGGTGATGCTGGGATGGGGAGAAGTCGTCACAGTGCGGACTTCTCCCATATGATCTGAGCATGGCATTACCTCTGCAGTGTAAGAAAGAGATGTGTTGGAGCACAGCAATGCTATGAAGGTAATTCCAATGCTATGAAGGTAATGCAGATTCCAAATCCTATTGAAAGCAAAAGGGGAAATGTACGGATTATTATTATTCATTTACAGACCATCATCTGCACACAGGGTGCAAAAAATGAGGTCAGGTCTTGAGCCTGTCTTGAAGGTTCAAGATCTAAAATAGACATAAGGAAGACAACAGAGTGAAGTGGGTGCAAGGAAAGTCTGGGGAAGAATATGCAATTACTATATAGTACAGTAACTGCATATTCTTTCTGTAAACAGAAATTGCTTACATGCATTAACACGTGAGTATGCTCTTGTCCTGCCCAACACTTCACATGCATAGACAAATGCTGAATTAGGGGTGGCAGGTTTGGAAGCACATCAACGAGGAATGTTGGCATGCATATTCATTGTACACATAAGTAATGTGCACAGAACCACACACATACAAATAAGTGGGTGTACAGTACAAGGCATAACTGGAATACATCTGTTATCTTTGCCCTTTCTTTTCTCCCTGTTTATTCAGAGGCATAGTCAAAAAAAAAAAGTTTGGGCACAATGGTCAAACACCTGTTAACCGACCTGTGCAAAATGCATGAGCTTTAATCCAGCATTTCATTCATTTGTAGAACAGTTGGCAAGTCCCAGTGTGACAGAAATAGAATGAACTTTCACACAAATGTTAGATCATCATGTGACAGGGCTATTGGGTAGCCTTATGAAGGCTAGCTCTGAGTAAAGCCCTTCAGAACCACTATTTGGGTTTTATTCACAAAGGCTGCAAAATCCTATGCAATTACACAGGAAGTTCAACTGATTTAATGGGGTTGATGCATTCAACCCCATTAAATCAGTGGGGTGCCAATTCAAACTTTAATAAATCTGTGGAAATCATGGAATTAAGCACTCGACTAAAGTAGCACTAGATTGCCACATTTTAAATCTGATATAATATGGTCAAGCCCAGCAGCCACACCACTTTGTCAGGCAGGCGGAATAGGGGAGAAGACTGATGGGCTCACTGTGACCACAGAATAATCAAGGGTATCCAGTTGCATCATTTTAATTATTAAGTACACAGTTGGAAAACAGGGCACTAATATCTAATGGCCATTACAACCCCTAATTATCCAACATAGCAATTTGAGTTTTCAGAGAGGAAGTGGCGAAATGACATTACCATGAAATATATTTTCACAAGTAACTCTTCTTGATATGTCTTGCCTACTCTAGAAACCCCTTTTCTCCATCAGACACACAGAAGATTATTCACTCACTCTTCCCTGTGTGCAAGTCTGCATGTAGTTCTGTGGTCCATTTGATCCCTGGGTAGGGTTGTTGGGGACAAATTCCTTCAGTGTTGGTTCAACTGCACAGACTGCCAGTCACCATCTAAGCTCAATTTTTTTCCTCTTTTAGTAATAGTTTATTACTATTATCCATAACATAGGGATGCACAGGACTCCCTGGAGGCATTCCACGTGTCCTATAGAAAGCAATCCCACTTCTTTGAAAGCTCAGCAATACCACAGATAGCCTTCACTCACATGTTCCTTGCTGAACTCTAATCTTGTGCATCATAAGCTATTAACAGTTAAAACCAAACAGGATTTGTGTTTATCTTCCCGCTAAAGTCTTAGCAATCTCTCTCTCTCTCTTTCTCTCTCTCTCACACACACACACTCACACACACACACACACACAAAGACTAATCAGCATAAGAGTACAGATCAATCCAAAACATAAAGGATTACTCAACACAATAAAATAATAATTAAAAAGAAAAATATCATTACCTTCTAAGACATCATTGATGAATCCAATAACAATAACTGATGAATCCAATAACACACAATGCTACTTAAGACCAGAGGTGCACAATACAAATTGCACTGAGAGCCAGTTTTGTATATTTACAAATTCAGAAGGGCCATGTCACCAATTTTCATCATGAAAAAAGGGGAGATTTGAGCTTACCTGTGAATTCCCCTTCTAGGTGGTCTCCATGGCCGGGTCAGACCTTGACAACTGGGAAGCTCCTCCCTCTCAGGCAGGCAGGTAAGGTTACAAAGTCTTCCTGAGGCAGGGGCTCCCTCGATTCCCCAGACTACAAAAGCCTCGATGGCCCCTCCCCAGATCAGCTCTGTCTTGGACTTGCTCAGGTAGATGTCCATTCTTGAAGTCCAATGTGTTGAAAAGTCATCCGGATGAACTCCGATGACCTAAATCTCACCAATCTGAACCAAGAAAGGCTAGGACCATACTGTACCCTAATTCAGGGACCTAATGTGGACCCGTCAGGGACATTTTGTCCTTATCTTCTACCACCCCATTGTTTCGGGATTGCTGTCTTTTTTTTTCTTTCATATGCTTCAGGCATCTATCAACAGAAGGCATCTATCTCCGGACCAGATCAGATGGAAAGCTCTTCAACCTCTCCAGACTGAGAGCAAAGTCCAAAGTCCAGCTGAAATGTCTGCGTGACTTCCTCTTTGCCGACGATGCAGCTATCACTACCCACTCTGCCAAAGATCTCCAGCAGCTCATGGATCGTTTTAGCAAGGCCTGCCAAGATTTTGGACTGACAATCAGCCTGAAGAAAACACAGGTCATGGTTCAGGATGTGGACTTACCTCCCTGCATTACAATCTCTGCGCAGGAACTGGAGGTTGTCCATGACTTTGTGTACCTTGGCTCAACGATCTCCGACACTCTTTCTCTCGATACCGAGCTAAACAAACGCATCGGTAAAGCAGCTACCACATTTTCCAGACTCACAAAGAGAGTCTGGTCCAACAAGAAGCTGACGGAACATACCAAGATCCAGGTCTACAGAGCTTGCGTCCTGAGTACACTTCTGTACTGCAGCGAGTCATGGACTCTTCACTCACAACAGGAGAGGAAACTGAATGCTTTCCACATGCGCTGCCTCCGACGTATTCTCGGCATCACCTGGCAGGACAAAGTTTCAAACAACACAGTCCTGGAACGTGCTGGAATCCCTAGCATGTATGCACTACTGAAACAGAGATGCCTGCGTTGGCTCGGTCATGTCGTGAGAATGGATGATGGCCGGATCCCAAAGGATCTCCTCTATGGAGAACTCGTGCAAGGAAAGCGCCCTACAGGTAGACCACAGCTGCGATACAAGGACATCTGCAAGAGGGATCTGAAGGCCTTAGGAGTGGACCTCAACAAGTGGGAAACCCTAGCCTCTGAGCGGTCCGCTTGGAGGCAGGCTGTGCAGCATGGCCGTTCCCGGTTTGAAGAGACACTTGGCCAACAGTCTGAGGCTAAGAGGCAAAGAAGGAAGGCCCATAGCCAGGGAGACAGGCCAGGGACAGACTGTACTTGCTCCCAGTGTGGAAGGGATTGTCACTCCCGAATTGGCCTTTTCAGCCACACTAGACGCTGTTCCAGAACCACCTTTCAGAGCGCGATACCATAGTCTTTCGAGACTGAAGGTTGCCAACTACTATGCTTCAGGCTGTGAGGGTGGGTGGACTGACCCTGTCATGGAGAGCACTGAGGGGAATTCACAGGTAAGCTCAAATCTCCCCTTTCTCCGGTGGAATCTCCATGGCAGGGTCAGTCCTTGACAACTGGGAAATACCCACGCCATGTCTCCTCCAGGGTGGGAGCTGCCTGAAGCATCTGAAACTATGCTCTACAGCACGTGCCTGGCAAAGGCTACATCCTTGGAAGCATAGGCGTCTGCCTAGTAGTGCTTAATGAACATACGGGGGGGAGCTGCAGGTGGCTGCTCTACAAACCATCTCCAAAGACAAAAACGCCCTGAATGCCAGCAGTAGCAGCATCCCTTAACGAATGAGCAACTATGCCCTGAGGCGGCTCCCTTCCATGAGCCCTGTAGGCCTCAACTATCGCATCCCTTACCCATCTGGAGATGGCGGATGGTGAAACCTTAAATCTCTGTTTGTTTGCCTTATGCAGTAAAAACTGTTTTCATATGTCTGAAGGTAGACTTTCCTGAGATATACTTCAGCACGCATCCAAAATGTGCCAATCCCACTCTCTAAGTTGAAAGGTTTGGAAATAAAGGCAGGATCTGGGAAACACAGAATTAACCTTGGGTAGGGTTAGTGAGAACCACCCTGTTCTTTTGAAACAGTCACAAGTCCTAGCTACAGAAAAAAAACTGTCAATGCAGACAGCCACCTAGATGATGTTATTCCCACTAAAAAAAGGGCAGTTTTCTGGGGAAAAAATTATGTAAAGGACAAGTAGCCATAGGCCTGAAAGGAGGCTGTATTAATGACTTGAGAACTAGACCTAAGTTCCCCAAAAGGGGCCTGGCCACCGGAGGGGGGTTGATCAATGCCACTCTGTGAGTGAATTTTCCAACATGAGGGTAGGAAGACAAGAGTCAACCCTCAGAATACCACAAATACATGAAATTTTGAATACTTATCAGAGTGGCCGTACTCACACCCTTATCCAGAGCTGACAAAGGCACTCTAAGAGTTCCCTCACTTTAATTTTCTCTGGATGGACCTGGTTTTGGAAA
Source organism: Tiliqua scincoides (assembly GCF_035046505.1). Taxonomy (NCBI): domain Eukaryota; kingdom Metazoa; phylum Chordata; class Lepidosauria; order Squamata; family Scincidae; genus Tiliqua; species Tiliqua scincoides. The sequence goes on from NC_089821.1 coordinate 108,324,426, forward strand.
CACCAGTTCAACAAACCCCTCTGGGTAGAATATGAACCCTCTAGATCAGCCATTTTCAACCAGTGTGCCGTGAGTGGTCCACAGGTGTGCCACAGGAATTTTGGAGAAGGTCATTTATTAGTAGGGCCAATGGGAATATGAGACCCCCACTGGCAGCATGGTGTGCCTTGTCAATTGACAAAAACCTGATGGTGTGCCTGGACAATTTTAGTGCCTTGTCAGTGTGCCATGAGATTAAAAAGGTTGAAAATTGCTGCTTTAGATGGTCCCCCTATTAGCAAGTAGGATCTTGAGAACTAGCCCTGAATATCTGAAGTTACTACAGTGTTTGTCGCTCAAGCTCCATACAGTTAGCTGCAGCATTGCCATCTTAGGATGGATGCTGGGACCCTGAGATAGCAGGTTCAGCCTCAGTGGAAGGTGAAAAGGCGGATATACTCAGGGGACTTTGACATTGGAAACCCCTTCTAGTGTTATCTTTAGTAATGCCTTTGGAAGACCTCTGATAGGAAAGAAAGCATACAGAGCTCTTTGGGGCCAAGTGAGATGAAGGGTGTTCATCTCTTTCGCATCTTCCTTGGAAAAGAATCTCATCAGCTGGTTGCAGTGCTTGTTTACAAAACAGGTCTAGCACCAGTGGCCTGAACCTCCTGTTCAGAAATGAGAACACCTGGCTGTGAATTTACCATTCAGCCTGGTCTATTTTCTGGAGGTTCAGCCAGTGTGCTTTGCACATATAGGGAGTAACCCATATTAAACTCTGTTCCCCCATCAGTATAAGATGACCTGTGATGGGGTCCTACTCCAGCAGACTCAAAGGCAAACCTGGCATCAGGTGTTGCGTTATCTGTTAGACTTGATGCTCTAGCTGGAGGATGCAGATTTTGGAAGTCTGCCCAAGGGATGATGGGACTTAAATTTGGACCACTGAGATCTAAACTTGGATTGACCCTTGGGACAAAGGATAGCTTGTGACTATGAAAGGACTGATGTTATAAATATTTGGAATAGTCCTTTCGAAGAGTGGGCAAAACCTCTCTCTGACTCCTGTTCTCAATAAGAATGGCATATTGTACTCCCCAAAGGCTTTATTCCCTTCAAAGGGGAGGACAACGAATCTGGCCTGGGAACCTGTGTCAACATCCCAGGGTCGGAGGTGGGCATTTCTTCTAGCCACCAAGGCAGAGGCCATGGATATTGCATCAAACCTTCAAGCATCAAGAGGGGCATCTGTAGAAAAGGCTACTTAAAGAGCAATTTTCCTCAGCACCTTCTTGCCACTCCTGGATAGGTTGTGGTCTGAAATGCCAACTCTTCTGCCCCCAAAAAGGTAGTTTTAGACATTAGGAGGCTAGTGGCAGCTGCCTTAAAAGCATAAGAAGAGGTTTTAAGGCCCTTTTGACAGCCACCTCTGTATCACGAGGGTCCCTTGGTTCCCCTTCACCCTCTGACAGAATCATCACCTGTGAAGACAAGGTAGCAATGGGAGCACTGACAGAGTTTGCAGAGTAATCTGAGGCAGAAAATAAAGCTTACCAAGCAATTTGGAAGTATGATTCCTCTGAGATGGTGTCGTCCACTCTGCTTCCAAGATGGACTTAAATGCCTCTGGAAGGGAACCTCAGGTGACTTGTGGGACCCTGAGTTAAAAACAGACACCTGGCCTCCGGCCTAGTTACACTGGCAGAGGCAGAAGGTGACCCAGCCTTTGAGCCAAGATTGAGATAACTAGTTGCCTTAGGTAACAGTTTAGGAAATAGAACACTGGTAAAAGTCTGTCCAGGGAATTCTGTGTTAGTGGCTTCCTCTCCCAAGGGATAGCCTTCCTCCCCAGAGGATATGGAATCTGTTGTGCCCATTTCAAGAAGCCAGTTACCTTTAGCAGTTGGAGCCCTCTTATGTTTACTGCCCCGTAAGAGCTTTGAGGCGTCATGGAAGATGAAAAGGATGAGAGACTTGGCCATCTTAGTGGAGTCCCCTCAGCGTTAGAGAAAATAGAACCCAATGAAGATTGGGAGGAGAGAAAGGTGAACACTGGTGCTTGAAGCTATAGGACTTAAGGACCTGTCCTCTCACCGCCTGCTGCGTGCTTATGAGCTGCCCCAATTTGGCAGCTGCAGTCTGATTCACAAGCCCAGAAACCCAGCTTTGCACTAAATTTTGTGCTTCTTGGGACATTGGCAGGCATCCTGTGCCTGGGGAATCCTGTCCTGGGGGAGAAACAGCTGCCCCAGGATGTGCCAAATCCCCTCTCAGGCTGATCTCCAGTCAAATCAGCACTTTCCCCAATGCTCTGGGGAAAGGAAACTTGACTCTGCATACACTAAAGCAGAGACTTTGGGCATGTTGGCGCATCCCTGGAAGCCATGAGGGAACCATGACTCACAAAATGGAGTCCTTAAGGCTCTCCTCAGCAAATGCTGTGGAGAAGAGGCAAAGCTTGGAGTATGGGACAGGCTGGGCACCATTAAGTCTGCCTGACCCTCAGCGTGCCAAAGCACAGAGCATGGTCAACAGGAGGTCTGCAAGCTCCTGAACCCTCTGCCTCGCTGTTTGAGTTGTGAAGGGTAACAGTCCCAGCAGGATGTGGTGCCTCATCAGGGACAACTCAGTTGGCAGCCTCATGATTTCTTAGGAGTATGGCCTCCACGCTTGATGGAACAGGCTGAAATCCCCCTCTGCTGAGATGAGGGATGTGCCCAGGCAGGAGCCAAACAATCCTTTAACTGCAGTAGCAGCTACTGAGGGAAAAATTCTGTGGTAAAAATCCCCCCCCCCCGACATTGAGGAACTTAATACTTTGGGGGGGGGGGAGAAAGCTCAACGGCCAGCTCAGACTTGGAAGGAATTGAAGCCACATGGGCCAGCTATCTCTGGAGGGTCGCCACGGCTGTGGCTGAGCTGGAGGAAACATTGCCTGAAGCACGGCCATTAATTCCTCTCAGTCGGTAGAGGCGGAGAGCCTGGACTCGGGGTCTCAGGTGCCTCTCTAGAGGGGCTTGCCATCTTCCACAATCACACCCTTATTGAATCAGAAAACGCCTCACCTGGCTTCTGAAGGTCTGTGTCGCCCTCTGCCTGGCCCTCACAGGGTCTCAGTAGCATCTTACCTGCCGTGTGGTGCTTTGGCAGGAAACAGGCTTGTCTTGTCAGCACCGCTGTTTGAGCAGGAATTGGGAGAGTAGATCTGCCTGCTCCACACAGCTTCTGGGCAGCAGCCCACTGCTGTCGTGCAGTTTTCGCAGGAAAAATACAGCTCACTACTGTGGTGCCGTTTTGGCGGGAAAAATACCGCCCACTACTGTGGTGCTATTTTTGCGGGAAAAATACCGCCTACTGCTGTGGTGCAGTTTTCTATTGCTGTGGTGCAGTTTTGTCGGGGAAAATACAGCCTACTGCTATGGTGCAGTTTTGCTGTGGTAGTTTTGGTGGGAAAGGGCTTGAGCTGTCATCCACCACCAAGAATCGCCCTGCAGCCAGGCTCTGATGCTGTCCCAAAACCAGGGGGAAGCATGAGCCCTATAGTTGTCCGGCTGCTTTAGGGGCAAGCAACCCCATTTTCTGCCCCAACAAGGACAGCAGTCAGGGGAGCTCAGGCAGGACGGTTGCAGACTGGGGAATCGAGGGAGCCCCTCCCCTCAGGAAGACTTTGTAACCTGACCTGCCTGCCTGAGAGGGAGGAGCTTCCCAGTTGTCAAGGTCTGACCCTGCCATGGAGATTCCACTGGAGAAGCATTTGTCTTACAATTCAAACACAGTAGTTTTTTAAATGCACAAACACTCCCTATGCCATTCTTTCTGCATCCAATAGTATGCACTTTCTCTCTTCACCATAGAGATCTCCTCTGTCAACACTCCCTCTTTTCCTCTATGTTTCACTTCTTTGTCTACACCAGACAGGTAGACAGCCACTCCAGAGCTACCAATAGTTCTGACAGCAATCTTCACTTGCTCTCAACATTGTGCCCACCTTCCCACTTAGTGGCTTGAATTTTCTGTGTATCCTACCTAATTCTTGAGAATCTAGGTTCAAACACCAGTTCAGCCATGTCTGGAGAATGGCTCCAATGTTGTACAGACTGCACTTCCAAGGGATGTGGGTAAGCATGCATGCACTCACCTCCCATGAGGTAATGTGAAGCAGCCACTTTGAACCAGTGGATGGGTACAAGTGGTGCCCTGTGCCTCTCATGTCCTGAGCCCATCAGCCACTTCACATTGTCTCTATTTACACCCTTTCTTTTGTCCTCTTCCTCTTCTTCCTTTTATGCACCAAGGATATGAGGAAAGCGGGGGGGGGGTGGTAATTTGGCACCAGATGGCCCCCATTCAGGTGCAGCTGAGGCTTGAGTTAGAGCAGTGATTTTCAACCTTTTTTGTCTCACGGCACACTGACAAGGTACTAAAATTGTCAAGGCACACCATCAATTTTTTTACAATTGACAAGGCACACTGTGCTATTGGTGGGAGTCTCAAATCCCCCAATGGCCCTACTAATAATACGTAATAGCCTGATTGAGCACTCACTTCAGTAGTAAGATCTGTAATTAACCCCTGCCCATTTTTCCTGGTATTTAAGGTACATTTAGCAAAACTCCTGTCTGAAGAGGCAAATCCTTTGTATGGTCACCAAATTTTAATAATTTCTCACAAACTAAATTCTCAGAGTAACCCATTCTGAACATTTGTCCCATCTGCCTAAGCTATTAACTACTACAGTATTATCTTAAAATTAGTTCATATTGGTCTCTTCAAGAGTTTGAGTTAAAAGTAATTTTACTGTTTGCCTCACCAACTTGGAAAAAAGAGAGCACACAAAAGCTTGCTGTTTTTCTTCTCATATTCCTTGAGGGGGAAAAAAAAGTTCATTTGTTTAAAATAAGATCACCTGACATCAGTGACACACACATATAGCCAAATCAGATTAGTTATACAGAGTTGTGACATAGTTCACTACAATATACAATCCCTGATTGGGTGGAAGGGCACAAATCAACCACTGAGTAAGGCGGAACCAGCCAGTGCCAGAAGCAGAAATGGCACCAAGATGATGAATATTTGCACAATCTGTTTCCTGGAATTTGCAAAATTCCACCATTTTGCACAATTCTACTTGGTTATATCTTATGCATACAATAACAGTAATATCTCATTTATAGTAAAGTCAAAGTTTATAGTAAATATAAACTATAATATATAGTATATAACTATATAAATATAAACTATATTTTATAAATATAAAGTCTAAAGTAAATAGAGGTAGTAAACATGAGTTTTTGAAAACGTTCATTCTGTAGAAATGAATACTGCTTACAACAGCCATTTTCAAACACTGTGCCGTGGCACACTGGTGTGCCGCAAGTGGTCCACAGGTGTGCCACAAGAATTTGGGGGAAGGTCATTTATTAATAGGGCCAATTGGAGATGCGAGACCCCACTGGCAGCAAGATATGCCTTGTCAATTGTCAAAAACCTGTTGGTGTGCCTTGTCCATTTTAGTGCCTTGTCAGTGTGCCGTGAGTTGAAAAAGGTTGAAAATCACTGGTTCAGAGACTTGTATTTCTAGTATCTGCATGTGCCTTTCACAGATTTCTTGCTACTTACACAACTACTGTTACTCCTGTTTCATGTTTAGCTTGAACAGACATACAGAATATTCAAGTGACATTGTTTCTAGTTAGAGACCTTAAGCCAACTGAGGGCCCAATCCTATCCAGTTTTACAGTGCCGGTGCAGCCCTACCAGAGGGCCTTTGCTGCATCCTGTGTCCGGGAGGAAGTCACAGAGGACTCCTTAAGATAAGGGAATGTTTGTTCCCTTACCTCAGAGCTGCATTGTGGCTGCACCGGTGCTGGAAAGTTGGATAGGTTTGGGCTCTAAGCTAATTACTAAGCCACCTATTTTTTTCCCTCTTGTTTCATGGAGACTTTCGAGACTGAAGGTTGCCAACCAACCATCTTCATGGAGACATTTTTTATCATAGAATTACATTGCCATCTTCAACTGTGCACCACTTCACCAAGTCGCAGAAACCCCATTTTGGGGGTGGTGGTGGTAAATATAACCATTTTGTTTAAATATTGGAAGATTCTTTGTTATGCATTATGCTTACAAGCATTCAATAATTTACATAGGATGTTCAAAACCAATTAACTTTTGAACATAGGATGTTCAAAACCAATTAACTTACTAGACAATTCTGTAACTGACACAAATATGCAACCAGAGCTGGCTTTACCCCTGGCAGCTGTGCAGAGCAGAATTCTGTAGTCAGCAATGCCCGGGCTGGCAGAGCAGATAGAAAAAAACACCCTTCTCAGCATCCTTTTTCATGGCATGCCTTTCTGCTATGCAGGAACAGTATAGGAAGAAAAGCTCTGCACTGGGGCCCCTGGCAGCTCTCACCCACCTCTTGATTGTATATTGGGGGCTAGCACTGCCATCAGTACTTAGGATTTAGTGGTTGGCCTGGCCAAGTGGGCTCTCTGACAGGCACAGGACTTTAATATATTTAATTAATTTTCAGCGCAATCCTGCTTTGCACTGGAACAGGCAGGCCAGGAGACCTGTGCTGTAACCAGCGTAAGATTGGGGCCAGAAGTGGCTCAGCCAGAGGCAAGGGGAAACTCTTCTCCTTAAGTGCCGAGTAAGTAAGTGCCGAGTAAGTAAGCCACCACAGCCCCAATGGTTCTCCTTGGACTTGTGCCACCTTAGGAGGTGGCACAAGTTGGAGAATGAAACGTCCTCAAGCCATTCCGCACTGCTTGGGAATGGGGTTGGGATCCAGCATAACAGCTGGGTCCCAGTCCCACCTCCCGCTCCCCCAGGGCTGCCCCTCACCTGCCCCGCCCTAGAACGCCTCCCTCCCGCCCACTGCACCCTTGCATCGGCTGAGCTCGGCTGACACAATTCTTCCTCCCCAAGTTGGCACAGAGGCTGGATACAGCCTCCGCGGGCCAGTGTGTGTCCCTGTGCCGGCCCAGCTGACTCCCGAGGAGGCGCAAACATGCTTTACGGCAAGGGACTTGCGCTGGCCTAACCCAAAGTTAAGACTGCCCTTATTTATTTACTGCATTTATATCCTGCCTTTCTTTCTGAAGGGACCTAAGGCTGCCAGGGGTCACAGGGCAGAGAGAAAAATCTTCTACAAACTCTAAAAGATACTAGTCTAGACTGCGTTTTTCAAACTGTGGGCAGGGACCCACTAGGTGGGTTGCAAGCCAATTTCAGGTTGGTCATGAAGCACCTAGCTTGGCCGTCATGGAAAATACAGAGCTGAAAATACAGCATACAGAGCTGCTGGGCAGGGTGGGCTCCTGGTGGGAGAGAGGCATGGTGCTTTGCCTTGAGTAGATAGGAAGATGGGATGCTAGAAAGGCGGAGGGCTGTGTGATTGGAGAAGGATCCAGGTCTGTGTTCTGGTTTGACTTGCGGGCTAGAACATCTGAATTTCGAGCCATGCAAAATAACAGCACAAATGCACTATGTGATGGGACCTTTTGCTGATCGTGACAGGTCTGAAACCGAAATTGATGATGTCGCTTTTGGCCATGGCATCACTTCCAGGTTAATGACATCGTTTTCAGTGGGTCCTAACAGATTAGAATTCTAAAAAGTGGGTCCCAGTGCTAAAATGGTTAAGAACCATTTATCTACAAGAAGTCTAGCTTTATTTAGAACAGGGGTGTCCAAACTTCTTCACAGGAGGGCCACATCATCTCTCTGACAGGGGTCAGGAAAAAAAAATTAATTTACATTTAAATTTGAATAAATTTACATAAATGAATATATTAGAGATGGAACTTATATGACTGAATGAAGGTCTTGCAACAGCTCAAGGCCTATAAAAAGGCCTTGCACAAAGCAAGGCTGGCCTTTCCTTAGGCCGCAAAACAGATGTGGAACAGCAAGCAGTGGAGGGATTCCTAGGCCCGCAGTTCAGTGAGAGATCGAACAGTTGCCCTCACACTGAGTAGCTGCGTTGGGTCAGCACAAGCACCAGCAAGTCTCTGGAGGGCCACTGGCTCATTGGAGACCGGGAACTCCCTGTGGGCTGGATTGGGGGTCCCTGAGGGTCACAAAAGGCCCCGGGGTTGGGGTTTGGGCATCCCTGATTTAGAAGAACCCAAACATCATATTTAATACAATGACCATTACTGTCTTGCATTACACTGGCTTGCATTACACCTCATTAGTAGAGATGTGATTTTTCAGGTGGTTTTTTTGGCAGTTTTTTCTGACAAAATAAGTGCAGAAAGCAGTGTTGTGTTTTTATTCTAAGACTGTATTTTTATAAATTATAATTGCTTTAAAAGTGTACGTTATGTGATATAGGTGGTATGGTGCCAGCAGATGTAGCCTCAGTCATTACTTGTGCACCTCCTCCCCTATTCAGTCTAAGTAGCCTACAGTGACCAATATGTAAAGGAGTTTGAAAACTATTTCCTCCCCCAGTTTTTGGGTTTTTAAAAAATAAAAATGAGAAGTGCAGAAAATGATTTTTTGTGTTTTTTTATCATTGAAAAATCACACCTCTAACCATGAGACAATGTATTTTGTGTCAATTTTATTTGAAGCACATTTCCATGCCACGTTTCCTGCCAGATGAAAAGTAAATGCACACTTGCCTGGATCAGTACTTTTGCAGATAAATGCCAGTGGCTGGAAAAATTCTACTCAGTTTTTAGTGCATTTGGCAAAGGAAGTTTTGGCATTTGAATGGCCAAGTACATTACATTTGTTAACACTTCTATATAATTCTTCATTTCGAAAAGCTCAAACCATCTGCATGGCATTTCCAACTATCTCTCACCTGACACTGAGTTGGTTAATACATCTTCGGGTTTTACTAGTTCTGTGGGCACATATTTATAATGAAATTTGCTTGAACCTTATGAAAATTTGAGGAAGTTACCCCAATAGTCAGCTTCAGATTTCCAACCTTTGTGTTTGCTGTACACACCAAAGTAGTAATCTCCAACAGATGAATAAAAACTAAAAGATCATCTGAAAAGACAGTTACACATACATGAACATGGAATATACCTCTTATTCTACAAAAGGTTTTCACACTGTAGTTTACCTTTAAGGCAATTACAAGGACATGCCAAATAAGCACTTAATGCTACATAGTCTTTATTTTCCTTGAACAAAATACACAAAATTCACTTATATTGTCATTATTGTACAGGTATAAATAAATGCTCAGTATTCAAGTACAAGTAAGTGCAGAGGTTCCTACGCTTTATGTAAACACAAACTAGTCTTCTATTTCACATGCCTTTAGCATCTGCTATGCAAATAATCCCAACAGGGATATATATACTTTGGACTATCTCTCTCAGCACTCTCTCAAGAAAAATAAAAGCATTAGGAGTGACTAAGTGTTAACTGTAACAACACTTTCATACAGCTTATTGTAAATACCTAAGCACCCATTCTCCTGTAAACATCTACGTTTTTAAAATTCACTCAGTTCATTTCAATGGCTAAATATTACCCAAAATTCTGAAAAGTTAATAACCCCCAAATTAAATTACACGTCTTTAATCACTTACAGCAACGCATTGTTCAATGACCAAATAATACTATATTTCAGATCACTTGTATGGAAAATACTCCTTTAAGCATGTTTACTTCTCTTTTAATATGCAAAACAAAGCATAAGGCTACCTGTGCTTAGGTTAGACTTTGGCTAACTTGCACATTCTGAGCGCTTTAGTTTATCAAAATAAACACACTCTTGCAACAAAATAGAAAACATAGCTTTAACATACTGTGGGAGTGGCAGTCTGAGCTTATGAGTGTGAAGACATAATCAGCTTTTGAAAGCAACCCATCTGACCAAGTAACAGTTGCAACAAATATAGCTAAAAACAATTAGGCACTTATTCTGCTGCAGTTAGAGGCTCTTCTTGCTGGTCAGTTGCAACAGCAGACTTTTCATTCGTAACTGCAGATTTCGTTTCACTTGTTTGTGGGTCCTTTTCAGCTGGTCCGGTTACCTTATCACTATGTTCTTCATCTGTCAATGCTTTCCCATCTTCCAGATCCGGTTCAGTAATTGGGGTGGTTTCATTTGAAGGTTCTGCAAGAGACACAAAATTTGATTAAATTGATCATATGCAATTCTTGTTGGGTTATCAAATCTATTCAGTAAGTAAACTCTGAAATCTGAAATCATTCAAAGAATTATGACAGAAGTCCAACACACTATCTCCTTACAAAAGCAATACTGTACTGATAACTTACACCCAAATGAAATACAGAAACTGAACTATTGTGGACAAGATGACAGACTGAAGGATAGGAAGCAAGTTTCTCTTTGTACTTAAACATCAAGAAAAACCTATTACAGGTATAACCTAATTATCCATGGATTTTTCATCCAGGGTTTTATCTCAATTCGATCAGGGCTTTTAATTCAAAGGAAAAAAGTCATTTAACAATAGCCTCATTAGGGCAGGAGAGGGCAGCTGACAGATAACCCATCAAGTGACCCCTCCCTTCCCCTCCAGCACATGAAAGAATGCAAATGATCATTTCCTCTGCATCTCCCTGCACTGTGCTCCCAGTGAAGGGAGGTGTGTTTGCCTCAGAGTGAAACTATTCTAAGTGTCTGGAGAGAGATTGATAATTGACTGCCTGATGCCTCCGTCATGCATTACAAAGGTCAGAAAGGCTGTATTTAAATTGCTGAGCAGTGTCATTTTTAAAAAATGAATTTACTTTTAATGCGATTTTTGGTATCCACATGGGTGCTGGGAATGGAACCCCTGTGGATACCAAGACTCAACCTGTATACAAATGAAGCAAATGCCAGTTCAACTTTTACTGCAGCTGCTCCCAGTGATAACTTTGCAGCCATCCTCTCTGCAGTTAGACTACAGTTGAGTGTGATAGTCCCTTCCCTTTGCCTGCAGATTTGTGGGTGACTTCTCACTGGAGCTACCTTCCATCTCAACCCTGACCTACCATCCTACAATTTAACTAATATAATCAAACATCTCCTTTCTCCAAGTTTGCCTCAGCTGCTATGTACAGAATTTCACCCATATTCATTTCAATATCCTAAACCCAGAGCTACAATCAGACTAGATTTCCTGCTGTACTGCAGGAATTCAGAAGTTTTCACTACATGCATTTGATGATCCTGCTCCTTGCAAATCCATGCAGCTTCAAATAGAGTGGCTACATTCCATCACAAATCACCATGTAGTCAGCAAGCAGAGCATTTGGCAAGAATATAGCTTTCAGAGTTTGAGGAGCTTAACACTAGATGTCTTAGAGAAGGCTTTGGGGTAGGACAGCAAAGTAGACATCCCCCCCCCCCGACGTGCCAGGACCAATGCTATATTCTCGCAGAGCAGCAACAGGTCCATGGACCACACTGAATAACATTGATGTGGACAAGAACAAAGAAGGACGTATATGCATGCATCTTTTAAAATTGATATTTAGGCATATGTGTGGGAATGTATACGGAGTGGGAAAAAGATATGGGCCACAAAAGGGGTGAGGCTCAAATACTAGTTTGGCAAAGAATGTCTCTTTTCAGAACTCCGTATATTGCACTAATCCTACAGAAAAGTCACATAATGTGATACTGGTTACAGAGCAACAGTACTTCTTTACACAATGCATATTTATGGAATTTGTTGTCATGCAAATGTGGTGCCGGCCAATACTTGCATGGCTTTAAAAGACAAATTCATGATGGACAGGTACTTCAAGGGTTAATAGTCATAATGGCCGTAACCTACTTCCAGGTTCAGAAGTAGTATGACACTAAATACCAGTTGTGGGGGGGGGGGGAGGTGTACAACAGAAAAAAGCGCTATTGCCTTCATGCCCTGCTAATGGACTTCCCAGACAATCTGGTTGGTTACTGTGGGAAACAGGATGCTGGACTAGCTCTCATCTAGCAAAAGTGGTCTTCTAATACAGCTAAAATTTTACATTTTAGAGAGCAACTTTGAACCCTTAATAGCTAGAAAATATAGTTAGAAAGTATACAGGATCAGATTTCCAGCACTTAGAGGGCAAGGTTTTAGTACCTTTATATAGTTCCTTGGCCTCCCTCATGACTCGTAAAAGGAAAATTACAGGGATGGTAAGAAGCAGACCTAACGCTGGGCAAATGGGGCAAATGCTCCGGGTGCTAAGTCCGCGATGTGGTCGGAAACTGCACTTCCATTTTTCCAGAAGTGCAGTTTAAGAACGCTTCCCCAGTTGGTAAGAAGGTCACATGAGGCTCCATCATGCTAGAAAGGTAGGGGGCAGCATCTTGGACATTTGCTCAGAGAGCGGGGCACATCCTGCTCTCCCTCTCCACATCCCGCTCTCCATATCCTTATAATTCTTCCGCTTCCAAGGCTTGCTGATTGTATCCAGCCACATTCAATGTTACATCCAAGTAACCAGCCATGTCAATTCTAAGAATGAAGGTCTTTAGAATATAACCACCTGTGGAAAGACATACTCTCAGACATGCCAGTACAAGACTGTCCATCAAGTGTAAAGTGCACTATACTCCTTCCATTCAAATATTCTGAATATTTCATTCTAACCCACCAAGGTATCAAAACCTTTCCATTCAAGTGCTTTAATATTATAGCCATAATATTTTGAAAACATTCAGATGTCCCCTCAAGTTAGAAAAAAAATCTTGGAAATCACACTAGTATAAGCAGAACTCCACACTTAAACCTGCATGCCATTCCAATGCCATCTATTTCAACACCTACCCTCTTGCTTCTATTATTACCTTTGTTAATTTTTAAGTTCAAAAACCTTTGATGTTTCCTTGAATACTGCATCACAATTGTTTTGATGGAGAGTTCCTCAACTGGAAAGCTTAAGCAAGAAGCAGCTCTTGTGGCTGATTAACTATACACCATGTGCCAAAAGCTACTTTTGAAACAACAGAAGAAACAAACTTCCCACACTTGACCTGATGGTTCAGTGAAGGTTCCACAGACATGACAGAGGTAGATATTTTCAACTCCAAATCTGGTTCCATGGTTGACTCATAGGAAGGGTGGATAACAACAGCTGCCAGTATCAAAGAAAGAACAGGTAATGTAATAATCCCCATTGGTACTAAAGAGAAATGTCTTGAATGGACATTGACTAGTCTTGACTAGAAATGTCAAAGTTGTCAGAACAACCACCAATTTCAAGATGGCAGTACAGCAACAGACACTATGCTTATCATTGAAGCCTGAGCTGCTATTGAGGTGGGGATTGTATAAAACTGAATTGTTGTTGCTGTCCCCACAGGTGGCACAGCAGCTGATGACGGTTCACTTGGCTCATTCAGACATCATGCTATCCTTTCAGTGGGAGCCACAGCAACAGTGATCTCTGTCACCATATCAAGCTAGGCTGGCTTGGGTGCTGATGATGGTGACATGGATGGGGTAGTAGATACTCTAAATTATCTTCAGACTGAATTCTAAATCAGAGGGATAAATGAAGGTCTTGGAGTAAACCATAATCAATGGCATGCAGAGCTATAGACCTGGTAGAAAACTGGGCTTCTCTTTCTAGACCAGTCATCTTCCTGGCTCAATGTTAGAAATATCAGCCTGCATCCTAGAGAAGGGCAACCACTGCAACATTTCAATGATCCCCAATTCATTGTCAGTGCAGACCACAACAATGTCCAAACCAATGGAAGAGCCCAGCAATGGTGTCATTGGAATCAATCTTGATGGGAGAGCAAGATTGTTTTCGGGCCAAGTTATCAACAGGGATGACCTCTGAGCCTTTGTCAGTGTCAACATGTGAATCACTGAGGAAGAAACCTATTTTGGAGGTCCAGAAGGCTTTTTCTGCAGATACTTGGCATTTTGCCTTCTTTTTAGGAGAACTCCCTGTACCAACTACTTGCTCAGATGTACTAACTGATTGTGTTTGCTATGCCCAGTGGGGGCATTGACTCAATTCGAACACCTCTCTGAAGAAAAACAGTATGCTACCTAAACTTTCCTGCTATCAGGAAACTGCTGTCAATGGCAGAGAAACAGGCATGTTTACAGGAGATAGTGACATCAATGCTGTTTCTAGTCAGGGTCAACTCTTAGAGGACTAACTTGTGATGAAACCTGCTATTCCCCCCTTCCCCAAAACCTGGCCTTGTGGTTATAGGTATTCACAATGCAGTTCTTTCCACACAGAGTTTATACAAGGTAGGAAAATAAAGAGGAAAAACAGAGTCTCTTAAAATGTTCTGAAGGATAAAAGACAAAGGGTAGTGTTTCTCATGATGCTGCTTCAGCAGCGGTCAAGCACAGACAGATTGGGGGTGCTTCCTGCATGGTGCATATGGGCTGTCACTTGAGAACAGGAAAGCTTTGGAAGCTTCTGGGGTTCACTGTGCACATACACAAGTGCAAAGACACCATCACAAAGATCAAAGTAATTAATAACTAGTTGGCCTGATCTTTTTAAAGATGTGTAGCCTCTCTCATTAGTGAAGGCTTTTGGTGGGTTTGTTTTTTTTAAATTGCTGTGTTACCTAAAGGACCATGATTTAGGAAGGGCAAGAACCGTATGAATTCTGCTAATAATTATAAAGGCCAATGTTTGTTTTGATCATTACCCATACAAGCCATTGTTTTGCCAGGGCAAAAATCAGACAAGACAATCTAACAGCTGTGTTTGGTTCTGCTGTGTTAAAAAAAATAATGAAAGTATCTGTGTATCTTGGACCTACAGTTTGTTCCCTAATACTCCAATTACTAGATAAATCAGATAACTCAAAATGTTTACATTTTCCCCCCCAAGGACTCAGGGTTAACACCCAAATAAGTTACTCTAAGACAACAGGAGAAGCAAAAACAAGCAGTCCAAGACACTACTGCTCCTAACACAGAAGACTCAAAGTATTGTATACACCAAAGGTGAAAATACTTCCAAGGCCACCCAGAAAGCTGAAGTTTGGCGCACATAATCCAATTGCCAAGAAAAGTCTGAAAGATATTTGTAACCCCAATGGAAAGCAACAAGTGTACTGCAAATGGTTACTTCCAAGCTACGCACAATGCTGAAATTTAGTATGCAGGCATACCAAGACATACCGATAATGGGGTATTTGTTATATTTAACAGTTAAAATATGAAACATAAGTTTACTTCACTACTAAGGTCAGCAACAAGCAAGCTAAACCACTTGCAAGCTGGAATATTGATTATGAGAATTCCATTACCTTTTCAGAGGTATTTGGGAAAGGCAGGCTTTCAGTAGCAACTAAGAGTGTTTATTTGTGCTTGCAAAATAAACCTTATTAGATTCATAATGAAGTGACAATATTTATGAAGTGTAGTAGACACAAACATACTTGAAAAGGCAAGGTGGTCAACTATGAAGTTCCAGATCAATTTGCTTCTCCAGATGGCTGTATGTGGTTAAAAAAATAGCAAGGGATCCAACATCCAATCCTAGGCATGTCTACTCAGAAGTCCCTTTGAGTTCAGTGGGACTTATTTCCCAATACCAGTGAATAGGATTGTAGAGTCTTATACTGACAAAGTATCTCAACAGAAGAATTTATCACCTTACTTTAATGTCTAGCTTGGACCACTGCTACAGTACAGGGTAGGTTATAACACAAAAATACACTAATAATAACATCTGACAAAAATCTCAAACCTTGGAAATGTAATCCAAGACACTCAGGAAATGTAATCCAAGAAGAAGTGATGCTGGCCTACAAGGCAAGACAGCACAGAGGAAACCGGACCTGCTTCTCCAGAGGCAAAGGTCAGTCAGGAAGTAAGGGGGAGTTCCTCTACTCAGGAAGTTTTGCCTGACCTGCCCATCCTGAGAGGAAGAGCTACCCACCATAGGAAGACTGACCCACCATGGAGAAACCACCGGAGAAACAACATTTCATAACCCTGGGGAAGCACTGGTAAAGAGTACAGGTCCAACCTTGTTATTTTTTTATACACTTATTTTTTATATACAGATTTGACTCAACACAAATGGCCACTGCAAATGAGAAGGAATGTGCCGATTCCTGGAGAAGGGGAAAAATGCATTTCTTCGAAATCACAGTTTTAAAAAACTTGTTTTCTTACTGTTGTAGAGAGACAGTGAAGCAAGCGATCGGTCCTTTCTTCAGCTAAGCCAGGCAAAGGCAGGGGGTCCTTTGCATTTCTAATTGCTGACTGCCTCTCTACAACAGTAAGAAAAGCTGTTTTTAAACCACAGCTATAAAGGGACACACTTTTTAATTTTTTTAAACTGCTTTTAACTCATTTTTTTGGTATGTGTTAAATACCTCCCTCAGCAGGGAGTCCCTGAATCAAACCCCTACAGATGTTGAGGCACAACCTTATTCCATTAGGAATAATGGAGGGGCAAGAAACCTTGAAGTGGGTCTTTAAATCTATTTTTCCACTGTTTTTTATCTACTGATTTTTTTTTTATCCACTAGGTCAGTGGGAGCCCTGCTGTAGGTCGCGCCGGGCTCTCCGTACCCCCTGCAGCCCCCTTGAGCGGCGTGATCCTGGGAATCGCGCTGCTGCCTCCTCCCTGCCTCCAGGCTGCCCCCGCCCCTTAAGGGGGCAGGGGCCAAGGCCCACAGCCTGGGGCGTCGCGATGCCCCAGTTTGAAAAGCCCTGCACTAGGTGTTCTGGAACGGAACCCCAGCAGATAACAAGGGACGACCTGTATAGATAAATGCATGCCAATGTAAACAGGGAAACTTAAGCTGCAATCCTAAACAATGTTTATTAAGCAATATCTTACTAAAAATTTGGAACTACTTCTAAGTACAGTATAAATAAGATCAAACTGTAAGGGTTTTATGGCACAAAGCAGCAAGCCATATTGCACCAAATGCTGTGCTAAAATGTTACATTTCATTGAAATATATGTGTGGCGGGCAGAAACTGCATGGGAGAGTTTTCCCACACAATGAGTCGAAAGCAGGGCACTTAAGTTAATAAACTGTTTCTATCGACTGTGTGACAAAATGTGAGCAACACAGAACAGAATGTAAGTATTCATGGTGCTATGTAAATGACTCTATGAACTTCTTTGTTGTGCTCCAGATAGCAAATTTTTCAGTGCATGTTGTTGTTAAAGAACGTCTAGACATTTACCACAAGAGTTGCCTGCTTCCAACTTCCAGACAGTGCCTTGCATAGTAAATTAAGTTAGTATATTAAGCATATAATATTGTGTATGTATTAATTGATTTATAGTAAGTGTATAAGAACAAGACACTTCATTTGTCATTTGTTCTAACTATTGGAAAGCATGTACAAATTTGCCAAATATGTATGATATATATTTATAACTAGCCCCATGCCCATTGTTATGATAGATGGGATGTGCATGAAGAAAGGAAGAGTTTCTAAATTGCAAGAGATTCCTACAGTGCTGTTCCATCCTTGTTTGTCTAGGCTGGGGCTACATAGCAACAAACCAAACTGTTCATCCTCAACTACAAGGTCACCACTTAACTCTCATACATGCATACTGGCTGGAGAGGATCTAGCCTTCAGGCTGAAGAAAGCTCTGAGGAATAATACAGATGCCTTTAGGACCTCCTTGGATACAGTATAAGGAGTGAGGTCTGAAAGGTATGCTGCCTTTTGACCTGCCAGAGTAAGAATAAATTGCTTGCCAATTCTTAAAATATGCAAATCAAATAACTTATACACAGATTACTCGTGCTGCGTTTTTGTTATTTTGGATGGGCTTAACATAGTCTCACCATTTAACAACCTCAAAATTTCTTGCGAGCACCTTGTACCAAGGCTCAGATCTAGTAAAATGTCAACACAACCACCGATTTCAGAGATAGCATTCATAAGCCTCAAAGACCCAAAAGCTAATGTCAGTTATAAAACATACACTGCATGCAATTATACATATTTAAACTTCTTATATTCACCTCCTCCATATGAATGGGTGAAAAATTGCTGCTGCTTAGGCTGCAATTTAGGATCTTGAAAATAAAGTTATTTTTCAGTTCATCTTGCAGAAGACATTTTAAGAGGCTGTACCTTTTCTCTTAGGAGTCTATTAATTCTCCAACTTGAATTGGTACAGAAATTCCTGCACATAAATAATTCAAAACCATTGCTAAATGTCTCAAGACTAACTATTCATATTACCAGCTGATCAGCATGAGTTTTTAAAATCTGAACCCTAAATCATGATGGGGAAAAAAAACCCTCTGAAATGGAACTTGATAAACTGAGTGTAGCTTCAGAACAAAAATGATTATCAGGCTACAGAACTTCCAATTTTAGTGCCGACCCACTTTCATAATACAATGAGAGGGGAAAAAATCTTGGATTTACTCTCATTCTTTGAGCCAACATCAAGGAAATAAACAGTATTAAACTAGATGGATAATGCAGAATTATACAACCATTGTGCTACAAAAGATCTAATATACTATTAGTGCTATTAGTATTTTCACTATCCTGTGAAAATATTAAGACAATAGTCTCATTAGGAAAACTGCTATATTTTCTGTGGGTTGCTGCGTTTACTACTAATACTGCTGATACTATTTAAAAATAAATTTTAATGTATTTGTATTCATCTTTTAGGGTTTTGGTGTTTTTTTTTACTTTTATTGTGGTGCAGTTTGGAGGCCTGCAGCTAGGTCTTTCACATCATGTATAGATCAAAAATTTGCAACACTCTGCACTTTGCATCAACACTGCAAAAGGCTACAAAGGGGGTTTGGGGAGGGTTTTTTGTTTTGTTTTTTGACTATTGCTGTAGCCAAAATTAGAACACTTAAGTTATATAAAGATCACTTTAACTCAGCAGGTCTCCCGCTTTTCAAGGCTTCTTCAGGTATATTCTGAAGAAATTGCTCTGCTCTGTACAGATGCATACATAACACCAAATATTCTGAAATAAAGAAATCTACAGTTATAGTCTTAAACTGCTGTATTTTCTTATTGGCTAAACACAAGACACTTACTGTACTTTCAGCTTATAAAACATCTCAAAAGGAACTTTGTTAAATTAAAGTTGACAATTTGTCTTTGAACTCCCCATTTTTAAACAAGTCAGTTTTACTAGGGTTTCCTACCCTGGGGAAAACAGCAAAACCATCTTAACGAACAAAGGCAAAGACTTCAGTCCCACCTCAACCCAGTGACCTGCTAAAAACAATGAAATTTAACCACTCTGGGACCAAAATCCCTTAAAGTATAAATGCTAATATTGATATATTTTTATTTGTAGACGATCCTCGGCATTGTGAAGACTCAAAGTTTAAGAGAAATAATCTTACTAGGTACCACAGGAAAATTTCATTTAGCAGAACAAAAGAATAGAAGTCTGACAGTTAAAAAAAAAACCCAACTAAAAATGTCCTTAACTGCAAGCTTTGAAGAATAAACAAGGCATAGATTGACCCAAATGATTGCACTTTAAAATATTGAAACATAGATCCTCCCCTTATATGAAAATATTGGAAAGCTTTATTCATTAGCACTGTATGGAAAAAAAAACCTCCTTCAAGTAGATTACTCCTTCAAGTAATCATATTAAATATTATGGCAAACATGTAGGATTTATACATACCTTCAACCATTTCATTCTCTTGTAGTTTTTCTTCACTCAACTGCAAAGACTCAGTAGAACTCTGTCGCTCTGCAGGCTGCTTCCTTTCAGGACTGAAATCTGGCAGTCGTGGAGCTTGTGGTCTCGTTTTTCTTGCAGGATTGAGGAAAAAGCAGTAGGCACATCTAAACGCTGCACAAAGGTTTTATACAAGCATATCCAGTAAGGTCACTGAATGCATGCCAACACTGAGTCTTAATGTGCAAATACTTCAATGGATGTAATATTTAAGAGTCTTGGCTTTACAAAGATTGTTTTCAGTCTTTGGAAGGGAGAAGGGACAACTGAATCTTTCCCCTGTTCTTTCAAAGCTATTTAGTATTTTCAGTCTCAACACTGCTGAAACTCTCAAGTGATAAGCAGAGAGAACTGATTTTTGATAGCAGAACATTTCTACTCAGATTTCAGATTGCTGCTGCATAGTTTCAAAAATCTTTGGTTCTGCTACCTTGAACTTTACGAACGGTCTTCTCCTTCACATGCATGCTCAGTATGTAAGAAAATCAGAACGACAATCACATCTTCAGACAGTATTTTCCAAATTTTTGGAACTTGGGATCCCTCCACACTTAACTTAGTGTGTCATCCAGGTCTCCTCCCCTCTGCCCCACCTATTGCAGGCCATCTGTTTAGCATGTCAGCACAGCTGCATACAAGTAGTCCAGTTCTGTGGAGAGCAAACTACACATGGGAGAAAGTAGCACTCCACAATTCTCTTCTCCCTCCCACTTGGTCCAGTCTCTGGAAAAGAAAAAGCTGCTGCAGCTGGAGTTTAACCAGTTTTTATTTTGTTGTCTTTGGTGTAAAAACTGGAAGTTTGAGCTCTTAGTGAAAGAAAGGACATTTTTTGTGCCCAGATACAATTCCAGGGCTGTAGAGCTCAGAGTAAAACCAGGCCTGGCCTTGTACTGCCAGATATTGCCAGATATGTCTGGCAAAAAGTATCAGCTGGTTCTGGTGAGCCACCTCTGCCAGTTGCCCTTTACTTACCCTCAGCAATTCAAACTTGTGTAGCTTGCTAGGCCAAAAATCCAAATCAGAAAAAGAAATAGCAACCCTAAACCAAAGATGTTTATGCTCCCAATGAGGAGCATCCCTCAGTATGAAAAGTTGGTTTTAGACTTAAAATCTATGCCATAAGACAAATACATTGATCAATCACTAACTGTCTTTTGATTATTGTGAGGCTGTACAAAAACAACAAATGATTTGAACACAATAACTTGTTATCTTATACATTTAGGTGAGCATTCCAAGAAAGATTACAAAATTGTTTGGGTGACTTTACAGCACTGTTCTGCATTTCTCTTAAACCAGTTGTTAATTGAACCTTTTTAGTTATTAAAAGCTACATATGAATAAGAATCTCTCTCTTTATCAACCCTACTCAGAGGATGAAATCACCAAGATAATCACTTGTGCAAAGACAGCAGGTAGTTTAGCCCTAGGGGAGATGGCAGCCATGGGCTATACCCAAATTTTGAACATATAAAGTTAGGGAGCAAAGCCATGAACTTTGCCAAATGTTCAACATTGTTTCCAGGCATGTCTATTATAATTCATAAGTTTCTGTAAGTAGGTGCAAAAGAGGAAGCTTTATGTATCTGTTAAGAAAGGAAGAATGGAAGCACCACACCGCCTCCAAAACACACACAAGGTTCAGATACCCACAAACAACTGTGTGTCACAACACAAAGGCAAATGGCAGCCTCCCAATTTGAGGTTATCCATCCAAAATAAAAGTGTAGACATTCTATAGATATGCACAGTACTATATACTGTGGATGCTGCCAACTGAATAATCTATGTAAAGTTAGTTGGACGGGGGGGGGGGGAGGAGAGAGAATCTGTTCAGGAGGTTTATAGCCAAACTTTTCCATGTGCGCAGCTCAGGTGCTGAGAATTATTTCAGAAAAAGTGTTAGTGACTTGAGGATACAGAACACACTGGCGACTGGGCTGAATATTTTTTCAGAGCCAAAAACAAATGGGAGGACACTCCCATGTGGAACAGAAAAGAGCAAGTGTCTGGGATAATTTCTTTCACATTACTTGCAAATTGACTTTTGTTTGCTGAGAGGAAGCAAAATAAACATCTGTGTTCAATGAAGAGCTGTGTCTGTCTTAAGTTATTGTCAGTCATAAAATGGACGAATAGCCCCCGGAGTTTGTTCCCACTCCCTCTCTGATGTCTCCCAGAGATTCTGCTGTTAGGGCAAATAATGTTAAAGTTCTGCTAAAGTGAATATCTTTAAAGTTACAGGGGAATCTAGATATAAAATCCTTGTGGGTGCTATTCAGTTAACAACAAGCTTAAAGCAGGCATAGAAGGCAGTCCAGTTTGACATTATAGAACTTTAAAAAAACAACTCAAGAAGCATGCTAAATGCACAAATGAATGCCATGAAGCATTTCTAAAGATGTCTGGCCATTTAGGAACAAATTCTTATTCAAGAAGTAGAGTAAATGCATTTGTTCTTACCAATATATTCAAACTCCTCCTTCAAAGCCATTCCATTATGTGAGAAACACTGTTGGCATATAAGAGCATATCTAACAAAAGAGAGATCAGAGGTTACCAACACTGGATTAGCCATTTAATTGAGCTATTAATTTAGTTTGCTAGTGGATCACTTAAGCAGATTTACACATCTGCAAGAGGGTATTAAAATTTAGAATTAAATAAAGTCACATTCAAAAGCCAATTATAGTTTTTTATTTTTTTAAATGGCACTAAACTTGACGACTACTGTCCCAAAGATTTTGGTTTTTAAAGTAAAATTATTATGAACTCCTACTCGAGTTATCGGGCTAGCTACAACTGGCCTGGTAAGACTGGAAGGGTAATTTATTGAAAAGTAAAATCAGAATTTTGGAAAATAATCACAAATAACTATTCAACGTAACAATTTAAAGAATAATTAATATTCAGACATACACAACTGACAGCCAATTTAAGTTCATAATTAAGGTTCTCATAACAATGACTGCCACAGGGCTGACATAAGATTAGAAAGATACATTAAGGATCTGCCCCACACTTCCTTAACAATTCACTCCCAATTCTAGAATGTGCAACACTTCCATGGAGGAAGAGTCAAAATACGAGCTCCTCCTATGTAATGCTGGGTTGCTCTCTGCAACCAAATGGAATGGGAAGAAACCGCAGAAGGAATTCTTAATATTATGACTTGACTTCATTTACTGAGATACCTGTTTTGTGGACCATCGCCAACTAAATATTCTACAACTCTGTCCAATGCTCCTCTCTCTCGAGGAAGAATAGGCCTTGCCAAGGGGGGGCCTGGAGGATGAAGACCTAAAAAGCAATGATTACTATCAATCCAATCCACTGACCATTACATTTGCTTTTGATGAAGGATATATGGAACAAATATTTTAAAGGTAGTATTATATGCATTTCAATACATATATATGTATTTCAATCCCCACTGTTGAATTTAATTCCACCTTTCAGCTCCTAACCATTTTTCAGTCATGAACAAAGCATGTTACCTTTTGCAGAAACAGAACTGACAATGTCTCCCCTTTGGTGTCAGGTTTACAACAATCTTTCAGGTACTCTCATGTCTCCCTTCACCTTCTGTACTCCAGATTAAATATGTTAAATTGTCTCAGATTTATTCACTCACATTGAATATTTCATGATTTGTCATTTAGAAACTTAAAATTACAATTATGCTTGGGCAGCCCACTCAGCAAAGGCACATAATTCTTAATTTTTCAGGACCTGTCAATCATCCTAGTTAAGGAAAAAGACAATATTGTACTAACACTGAAGAAAGACAATAACGTAAATACAAAAGCATGAGAAAAGGTATCCCTTTGAGGAGTGCACTAGCTCTCCATAAAGCAACTAACTTAACAACTAACTAGACTAACACAGTGGTCCCTTGCCATCTGTGGATGGCGGGGGACAGTCTCTGGGCTTCTGGAAGCCACTTCTGGGTTGCTCCAGATGCTTAAAAGCTTTAAGCTTTTTTGAAAGCATTCCTTACCTTAGCACCGCAAACCACACCAGCTGCAGGGCAGTTTCTGGCACTTCTGGAAGGCACTTCTGGGTCACACCAAGGCCATAAACTCTCCCCTTTGGGTCTGAAGTGCCTCAGAATGCATCACAGAAGTATTTGGGAAACACTTCTGCAATGCATTCTGAGATACACCAGGGCCAAGGAAGACCTTGGTGCGACCTGGAAGTGGTTTCTGGGAGTGCCAGAAACTGCCCTGAAGTCATCATGGTTGGTAGCACTAAAGTAAAGAAAGCTTTAAAAAAACTTTTCTAATGCAGACCCCAGTATCCACGGATATCTGAATCCGTGGAAGGTTCAGGGACATATCCCCCACAGATACCAAGAGACTACTGTACAAGACAGTGTTATCCATTCAAGTCAACAGCTATAGGTTCTAGTTGTATCTGAAACTTGTTCTTTGGATCGAAATAAAGCAAGTAACTATACTTAGCACTCATTCACAGACATTGGTCACTTATGTTCAAGGTTCCTTAGTACACTGATAGCAAGGACACCTTTTAGTCTTTTGGGTCATTTCGGAATGGTTTTAAGACAATGCAGAAAGTTGAAGAGAGCCATTTTAAATCAAATGCAAATTTTCGTTAGTATAACTTTCCTTTGCTTTAAAGAAGTTGGAAATTCAAATCTCATCTCAGATACTTTAGTAAAACAAAATTATGCACCCAAATTGTGCAACTGGAATTCACTAAATTAGTGTAGCTGCTATTTAGAATTTAAAGAAAGACACCCCAATCACATAATCAGTAAAATGTTTGGCCCCAAATTCTGCAGAACAAAGCAAAACCATTCAAGAGGGTGAGTAAAACATTCTCCTTTCTAAGTACTAGGGCACCAGAATACAGTTTTAGAAATCAGACACCAATAATGCCCTTGAAAACACCTCTACTTCCATAGAAGTGGTTAGTTGCTCTTTATTCTTCTGGGGGAAAAGTTGAATGCAGTGCTTCAGTACACATTTTAGGCAAAATCTATACCCCACCCCTAATACTCCATGGCCTGGTCTGGGCCAGATCTCCCCCCCCCCCCACACACACACACACAGATGGAAGAGACAAGGTGTTTGTTGGAGAGATTCGTGCAACACACAGGGCAGGGAGAGGTCCATCCCTCAGCCATAACAGGATGGTTTATAACTTCCTACAGTGGTTGTATGGGAATATTAATATTACATGTACATGAAAATCTTAAAAGGAGGTTTAAGGCTTTTAGATACATTGTGAATCAAAATCTGCCAGTCACTAACACCACAGTTTAAGGAAGCAACAGATGCAGGTTTCAGCAACAAAAAACTGCAAAATTCATTAGGAATACAATTCTAACACAATGAGACATTTCAGATGAGAATGCACTTTTGCACAAATCAATAGTAAACTTAAACAATTATCTTAAACAATTTTATTAAAAGTTCCAAAGAAATTAAATGAAACAAATGTCCCAGTCAATGCATTTAGAACTAGGATGTCCCTGACCAAATAAAAAGCAGAATTCTAAAAAAAAAAAACCTATCAAGATATTTGTTTTATAGATATTTTCAATATTAGATATGCAAATTTTAGATACAATCTCAGCTGAAAACAACCTTAATGTTTAATAATAAAGTGCTTAGAGCCAAAGTCAACCTTAAAATTTATCATAAAGTTAGCCTGAGAAAATCTTGAAACATGAGATTATGTACCACAAGAACCTTTCAATTCTTGGCACACCAACAACTCTCAAACCATGCATCTTATTCCTCATGCTGATATGGACAACAGTAATTAATATGAACATCAAAAGCAATCATTGTGGGCAGACTGGCCATTTTTGCAAAGGTTGGCAAACTCTCAACTACCTGCTGGTTATTAATTTTTAGACATATGGAAGCTCTGTGGTAATACACGTTAAATTGATTCTCCTCTACAAAATATAATGTAATGAAAAAATGAATTATCTTTTCCAGATTAAAGATAATTAAGTGCAGTCATATGCACTTCAACTGATGTTCCTGACAACACAGGGAAAAAATGTAAACTAAGAAACTTATTTTTAAGATTGTATTGTTTATCATTTTATTATAAATCACACTTGAAATATGACACTGATGGGTGTCTTAACTACATCACCAACTATAACTTCCAGTGGTGTTACGCAGAACTCCTTTAATAGTATGCTATAGAACAGAGTTAAAAAATAGCTTGTTTTTTTAACAAACACTGTGGTTGAAAGGTTACATTTGCCAACGGCCATTAAAGAATTGCCACTAACATGTGTATATCAATTAAAAAATAAAATTTGGAAAAGTTGGAAAGTGCAAGTAATTCTCCCCACCTAAAATTTTACAGTCCACACATGTCAGAGACTACTGTACTCATCTGCACCATGTAGTCTGAAGACAAAATTGTATTTAAAAGAACAACAATCATAATTCAGTTTCTACAACACAGTTTACATTACTGCTTCCCTTGACTAATTTTTCCCCCTATGGCCCAATGATATTTGTTAGATTTTGCTCTATTTTGGTTTAGGCTTCACTATATAATATTAAAATTAATGTTTTAATGCCTTGTTTGATTCTTTTCTTTTCACCTGTTGCAATACTTTATACTTGATTATAACATTTTGTTAGCCGCCTTGGGGCATTTGCTTTGGCAGAGAAAGGCAGACTATAAATCTCTTAAATAAATAGTGCAAAATATGCATATATATTAAACATCACAGAGCTGCAATAGAGATGTGAGGGCCCTGGGGAAAAAACCTCAAAAGATTGGAAAAACATTCTAGTGGAAAAATGGAACATATTTGATTGCAAAGGTGCCATTATTACAAGAGGGTTGGGGGACTGTTGATTGCTTTCCTCTGCTGACCTTTTGATCTGGAGTTTGGGAAGAAGATGGTAGAGGTAATTATCCTGAATCTGATCTCATCCTGATTTAGATTATTTGAGCAACCTGTACATCCCAGAGACATCCTTTCCCCTTCATAAGGCCTTGGACACTGTTACCCTGACTGCTTTTGTTAAGAGTAAAGATCTACAGAAACTGCATAGGCTTTCTATTTCAAAGTCTTTTAGGAAAAAACATCAATATTTGGATGGAACCTGCCTTTTCCTGATTCCTTATGTCTGCCCAAGTCAAATTTTCTTTTGAGAGGGAGAGAAAGGTAAAGTTTCAAAGACCAGTTGTTGCTGGTGTACAGTCATCCCACTGTCACCTCCTGTTGTTGCAAGTTCTTTCTTGTTTTCTTTGTTTTTGGATAACGTTATCTAGAGAAGTTATGGTTTCCAAGTCCAAATAAAAACTCTCTTTTGCTTATACAATGTGGGTAGTTTGTTTTAAACTTTAGAGAACGGTTATCCAAGCTGGCAAAACATAAGTATGCTCGGGTACTTATAGGGTGCAGCAGCTTTCAGCTCCATCTTTGAGTATACTGTTTGAATAAAAACTAAGGCATTCACATATGTCTGTAGGTTTTCACGGCCAGCAATAATCCAACAGTTTATCATACCCAGGTAAGAAGACCGTGATTGTATCAAAGGATTAAAATCCATGCTGTTAAAAAATCCAACATTTCATTCTGTAACTTTTCCAGAACTTTGACACGGAAACGAGCCTTGAGAGGACACGTTGAATTCATACTTTTCAATTTCATAAATATATTTAACAGCACAATTTTAAGTCTTAATCTGTTATACATAAGGCATTAAAATAGAAAAGTTTAGAACTGATAAGGCAATAACTACTGCACATATTTCAACTTTTCCCCCAAAAACCTTTCTCCAGGGGAAAAAGAAAATTTCTCCATGGCTTTAAAGTTCCCAGAAATTTTACATCTCTAGGCCACAATTTTAGTTACATTATTTAACACATTGAAAAACAAGATGTTTAAAATTCACAGAAATATGCGAGTCACAAGAGGCAACTACTATACTATCAAGCCAGACTAACAGCTGAAACCACCACTTTAAACTCCTAGTTCCCAAACAGTCAAGAGTGACTCGCATTCAGAATTTCTACACAGACAGATCACCTCCACCAAGCAGTAAGAGGCTGCTACATGAGCACAACTCCCTCTCTCTCTCCACCACCAATCCATCAGCCTGGCTTGAGACCAGGAACCTCAACAGGGAATTCTTAATGCAACTCAGACAAGCAAATCAAACTGTGATGAGGTGGTGATGACAGGAATGGAAGAGGAAACCTCACTCTTTCCCCAACTCTGACCCTCTCACTTGCTGTTTGGAAGTACTTTCATGGCTACCGGGAGGGAAGACTACAATAACGAGAGTGGGGGAAGATAGGCAACAGTGTGGCACAGTTTGCAACCATGAATCGCTTTTAAATTACAGGCACAGCACTCGCTACAGATTTTTACCCCAACTGATCTGTAAAACAGAAAATCTATCTAGCAATGAAAATGTTCTAAGAGGGCTCTGAATTTAGGTAGCACCTTCTGCAGCTGCATATGGGCATGGCAATTCTTCAAAAAAGATAACTGATGCTAACCCCCGTTTATTAGCTTGCTAGAAAGTTCTGCTGCCTAATAGGAAAAACTTCTTTGGATATTTAATATTTTATGTTTTTGTATTTGCAGTATGAACTTTTTTGTTCAGAATAAACATTTAAATAAATGTCACAACAGAAGTTAAAGTTATATCCAGGGCTCAGTAAGAAACATGAGTGTATTCTGAAAGTGTTTTCTCGTGTATCTGATTTATATAAGTCTAAAGCTTGCCTAAACCAGGAACATAAAAAAGGTATGCTATATTGTTGACTACAGAATACTGCAAAGTTTTATTGCCATTTAAACAAAGAAGCCATAACAGTTAAATGAGCTCAGGCAATAGGTTTCAGTATCATAAGGTGCCAGCTGTAAAGAGTTATAGCTAATTGAATATGGAACTCCTGCTTAATCCTGCTCTTCTATTTCCAAACAAAATGCCATTTCCATACTGTCTGAAAATGGCCTGTTTTATTGGTAACCAGAGAAAACAATATAAACTGTAAACAACATTAAGTGCTTTGTTTACCCATTCCAGGCATTGAAGTAGCACGAGATCCAGGATGTCTTGGTAACACGTTTGGCTGAGATGCTGATGTAAGAATTCTTTCAGGAGGTCCACCAGGAGCGGACGTCTCTCTCTGCAAACCAGGAGATGGTGGGATCGGACCAGATGCTTTTGGAGATCCTTGTTTTGGTATAACTGGGACAGGGGGAGACACATTCCCTCGCACTGGGGTCCTATGACGAAGTTCTGACAGAACATTCACAAACTGGATTTAGTGTTAAACTAGCCAAATGAAACACGATCTGACAATATTTTAAGATAATTTCTTAAAAAAATCTTCGTGAAGTCTACACTACAAAAATGAAGTAGAGTAACAGTACAGGTGGACCTCCGTATCTGCAGATCCGATATCTGTGGATTCAGTTATCTGCTGATTCGGGGGGGGGGACCCCCACCTATTAACATGATTTAGATTCTTACTGGAGCGAAATTGTTTTGTTTTTTTAAACAGGTCGCTATAAGCATTCAAGCTTATAGTGATGGACAGTCAGATTGCTGACAGCCTGAATGACTGAAAAGACTAGACCAACGTTAACAGAAAGCAGGAAGTTAACTGCCTCCTATTAATGTCTATCGAATTTTTTCAAACACTCAGGCTGCCAGTAGCCTGCCTGAACATCACTGTAAGCTTGAATGCTTATAGAAACCTGTAAAACAAAGACGATTTTGCTCTGTTAAGGATCTAATAATGGATGTGCATGGACCGCAGGGACAGGGTTCCTTTATCTGGCCCTCTCCCAGCAACACCGTCAGCTGCTCTCAGATGCTAAGCTGGCTGAGGTGTCACAGCTGAAAGGGGAGCCCACATGATAATTGGGCTCTTCCATATCTTGCAAATATGATCCAGATTTGTGTATTTTCTCTTCTATTTGCAGCTAATGGGTTCCTAGATGAAAAAAGTGCTTTGTCATGCCCTGCTTAATGACATCACTTCCTGCTTAATGATATAACTTCTGGCCCTCAGCAGGCATCATGAATGCTATATGGCCCTCTGTATGAAATGAGTGTGACATCCTGAGCTAGTTTGTACTATCTCACAATTTACTAAAGACTTAATTGTCTCCACCAGGAACATGTTACAGCAAGAGCACATACCACTTTTATGGTATAGAACCAATTCATGACTGTTCTTTGTCTGAAAGAATTAAACAGTGCCCTGTTCTGAGTATGTGCAGAAAGAACAAACACCTAGTTAGTACTGAGTTGTGTGCCATAAGAGTGGTGCAAGCCTGTATTGGATTGCGGAAGATCTGGCGAGGAGATAAGATGTGGTATCTGCAGTGGCCCCTTTAAGAGTTAAGGCCTGGGCTTTAAGCAAAAGGGTGTGCAGCACAGCTGCAGCCACTAGAGGCAATGAGGTCCCTAATGAAATAAGGAGTACCTGAGGCAGGAAAGGTTTGTGAGTTGTACTGGAGAGTGGTAGAGGGAGAGGAGACTTGCTTTCTAATTAACTAAACAGACCGACTTTGTGGCTAATAAACCTACTGGACTGTTGACTTACGGCTCTGCCTTGTGGACAGACCTTCTGGCTATTGACCCACGACTCTACTAACCAACCAACGGACTGGCTAACGACTTACTGGACTTTTTGGACTGATTATCTGGCTCACTGACTAATGGACTGACTAACGGACTACTTGAACAGGTTACGGAGTGCTGGAGAGCTGAGGTGTGCTGCTATACCTAGAAGGACTGCTGCCTTAGGAAGTGGGAGGAGGGGGTCCCTGCAGTTTAAACAGGGAAGCTATCCTGGTGGTGGAGTCTAGCAGTACTGCCGTAGAGAACTGGGGCCACTGCTGGGGAGCGAAAGGAGAGCTAATTAGCTTAGAGTGGGCATAAGTTCTCTAAGTGAGGCTTGAATTGGGAATCTGGCAGAACAAAGCCCAAAGGGAATTGTAGTCTTGTTAAATCCTTCTCGCATACATAAAACTGCCTCTGACTCTGTGGGAATTTACCATAGACAATGAGTACTGAAGTAGACCTTAAGGTGCTATCAATATGCTGATGGTGCTGCTGTGATCTGACCTTGATCTTGTCACTTTTGCTGGTCGTGACAAGGGAACAGATATACAAGTGACCCACTTGAAACAGAATCGAGACAATGATAACTTGACAGACTATAAGACTGCACGTACACCTTCACTGATGAATCTTGCCTCCCCAGTCACTCAGATTCTCAACTTAGTCACAACTTAAGACATGAATGTATTTGGAATTGCTCAGCTAGAAGGCTGTAGCCCACTTTCTAAGATGTGATCCTAGTAACATAATGTGTGCTTTCGAAACCTTCAAGGTTTAGCTTTTTGCAATGCAGAAGGGGCCAGTTTTTTACAAGACTCCCCCCCCCAAAAAAAAACACCCTACAGAGGAAGAACACAACAGCTACCAGTAGCACATTATACAAAGACAAAGATTGTTTGAGATAAGCAACCTACCTTAGGAAGCCGTTTCTAAGTTCCACTGAGCCTCTTAAGAATACCATCCATGCACATGGTCAAATGGCAAGAACATATAAAGATGGGATTGATAGCTGCCCCACAGCAAAGAGCTCCTTTCTTGTGAAGGACTTTCAGAAAAGAAGTACTACACAGCTTTCTTTTGCCACAGAACTACAGAAGCCGAGCATATTAAAACCGGCACTCCAAAAACACACATGAACCCTGAGAAGACAATATCCTTTCTTCTTCCTCCTGCACCAATTTCTTCTGTCCTTTCTTTCATTTCTACACCTTAGTTATATTCAGTATCTGAGCCCTTGTCAAGTGTGAATACCTGTAGCCTTTGTAATGTAAAATGGCCACTATGTGCATTTTGACCCTCATTTTTGGTACATAGCATATTCTTTACCTGTTATCCCCAGTGGTTCATATAGGATAACTCATTGCTGGGTTTTCTGCATCTTTGTATTTCTGGTCCAGTGTGGTGAAAGAATGTAAGCAATTCCTTTTGTGGTAAAATCAATTTTAGTGTTCCTTTAAAGAAAATGCTATTTATTACACATGGTCCCATAAATTGTTAACAGGTTCTCCTGCATGACATAAAGACTGATTGGAAAACAGTTGTGAACTGTCACACAGTCCCATATGCCCAAGTATGTGCACCCTCCCCGAGTTGAGTTGAGTTTGTGTGCTGCAAAAGAGCAATTTTCCAGAGAAGTGGTCTTTTCTTCTGGTAAAAATTTTCATTTCACATCTACCTTACCATCCACTCTAACATCCTCACCTCCACACTCGCAAAACATGAAACAAAACAGAAGACTATTAGCACAGCAGTCAGCAATGAAAAAGGCAAAGGAACTGATAGTGCAGCAGGACCACCACTGATAACAATCTACCTATCATTCTCTGGGTAGCATTCTGAAACTGCCAATCAAGAAACAACATCAGATCTAAACACACATAAGGTTTTGGAAAAATCATGCAGTAAATTGAGATCCTTTGAGGGGTAACCACCCTCTATCTGGAGGCTACAGTTAATCACAGCAGCATTTAGCACTGAATTAT